>NC_069499.1:838971873-839049373 GCF_027579735.1 Bombina bombina | reverse complement strand
AGAGAGAGAAACAGAGAGAGAGACAGAGACAGACAGACAGACACAGAGAGAGACAGACAGAGAGAGAAACAGAGAGAGAGAGAGACAAAGAGATAGAGACAGAGACAGACAGAGAGACAGACAGACAGAGACAGACAAAGAAACAGACAGACATAGAGACAGACAGAGAGACAGAGAGGGACAGATAGAGACAGACAGAGGGACACAGAGAGAGAGAGTCACACACAGAGAGACAGAGAGACACAATAAAAAGAGAGAGAGACATAGAGACAGAAAAAAAGAGAGAGAGAGATAGAGAGACAAAGAGAGAGAGATAGAGATAAACAGACAAAGAGAAAGAGATAGATAGAGAGACAGACAGAGAGAGAGAGAGAAACACACAGAGAGAGCAAGATAGAGAGACACACACAGATAGAGAGAGACATATACAGAGAGAGCGAGAGATAGAGCAGGATATAGAGCAAATGAGAGCGATCAAGAAAAAGAGAAAAATAGAGAGTGAGAGATAGAGCTAAAGAGAGAGAGAAAAGGAGAGAATGAGCGAGAGATATGGATAGAGATATGGATATAGATAGAGAGAGCAATAGCCCAAAAAAATATAAGGAAATATATACCAAATTTGGATGTAACATAGATAATGTAATTCATATTTTATCAATACAACAAAAAATTATACAACACATGTAATGTTTACATATAGATATAGCTCTATATATATATATATATATATTGTCTATGAGAAATTTGTAAAGTGCATTTTTAAAAAGCACCCGTTACTGAAATTACTATATCTATATTTCTATATTTAATTAAATACTAAAAAATTAATATATAAATAAATTTATATTTATTTGTAAATATTGATATTGATTTTATTAGAAATAGAACCTAAGAATATTAAATATTATTCTAAAGTTGGTGTAATTGAAAGTAAAATAAAGATATGTGTAAGTTGTACAACTAATAATTTTCCATCAATAATAATATTTTATATCAATAGAAATATAGCCTAATAAATCTGAATATAATAGTTATTTTCAAATTGCCATGATATTAGTCTGTCAATATAATTCAATTGGTTATAATTGATTTTATTTTACATCCATTAGCATTTGAAATAAATTATTCAAAATAACAAATTAATAATAAAATTAGAAAAAAAATTGGATAACAATCAAAAATGTTTTTGAATATAGATATACTTTCAAAAAGTTGTTCGTTATTATCATCTATTTATAGAGCATATAGTTGACAAACATTTCTTAGAATAATACTTTTTGTATAACAGAATAACATATACAGCTATAGATCTAAACCAAAAAATTTATAACAGGATTCATAAGATAATGAGATAGATGCAGACAATTGTGTATTAAATTTTAGCTATCCAGGTAAATTCTCATACTTACAAACACTGCAAAATAGAATTACAAGAACGATCGCCGAAAATCACAACTATTCTGTTTGATGTCAGAGATAGTATTGAATGAATCACGCAACTCATTCAATACTATGTTGCCAATTTTTGGCGCATGCGCGATAGACACAGACAACGACGATTAACGCCTGCGCAAAGATCGAGGTGCAGAAATTATGCGCATGCGCTGTTGATCTTTCCTCGATGTGCACGAGTATGCTAAACACGTATAGAGCGGGTGGGACCGCTCTATACGTCAGAGTGTCCTAAAGCAGGAAGTGGAGAGTGGGAGGAGAATTTAGAAGGAACGGTAGGAGAAATAAAGTTAGACATTTAACAAAATAGATTAGTTTTTAGTAATAAAAAACCTAGCGACTACATTTGTGTTAGTAAAAGCAATAGAAAAACGATTTGTGAATAAAAAAAGTTTACCTTCACTTTAATGGAAGTAACCAAGATTGGCAACTGGACATCTGAACAAGAACCATATACCAAAACCTGTGTGGCCATGCTGGAGCCACCAGCCACACCAAAGATTGCTCTTTGATGATTTAGAAAAATCACTCTAAAAAGAAGAACCAGAGATGAAAAAATATAGGCAGATTGATGATTCCAAAGAAGTGTTAATGCATACACTACTTCCGCCTGAGGATCCCAGGACCTGAATAGGCCCCTGGGAAGTTCCTTGTTTAGATGAGATGCTATCAGATCTATTTCTGGAAGCCCTCACATCTGAAAAAATTGAAAAACATATCTGGGTAAAGAGACCATTCTCCCGGATGTAAAGCTTGATTAACAGAGATAATCCGCTTCCCAATTGACTATACCTGGGGAAAAGACCACAGAAATTAGATAGGAGCTGGATTTAGCCCAAGCAAATATCCGAGATACTTCTGTCACAGCCTAAAGACTGATAGTCCCACCCTGATGATTGACATACGCCACAGTAGTGACATTGTCTGTCTGAAAAAACGTCTCTTCTTCAAAAAGAAACCAAACTGAAGAACTCTGAGAATGCACGGAGTTGCAAAATATCAAATGGTAATCTCGCCTCCTGAGATTTCCAAACCCCTTGTGCTGACAGAGATCCTCAGACAGTCTCCCAACCTAAAAGACACGCATCTGTAGAGATCATGGTCCAGGTTAAAAGAACCGAAGAGACCTGTAGAACTAAATGATGGTGATCTTAACCACCGAATCAAAGATAGTTAAACATTAGGATTCAAAGATATAAAAAGTGAAATCCTAGAATCCCTGCACCATTATTCAGCATTAAAAACTGGAAAGGTTTCCTATGAAATGAGCAAAGGGAATCGAATCCAATGCTGCAGCCATGAAACCTAAAACTTCCATGCATATATAGCAACTTGAAGGAAATAATAGAGACTGAAGGTTCCGACAAACAGAACCCAATAAACTTGTCACAAAGTTCTTCTAGCTAAAATAGCTAAAGACATAGATTAAACCTAATTTGCGAAAATATTTAATAAAAAACATAATTTATGTAAGAACTTACCTGATAAATTCATTTCTTTCATATTAGCAAGAGTCCATGAGCTAGTGACGTATGGGATATACATTCCTACCAGGAGGGGCAAAGTTTCCCAAACCTCAAAATGCCTATAAATACACCCCTCACCACACCCACAAATCAGTTTAACGAATAGCCAAAAAGTGGGGTGATAAGAAAAAAGTGCGAAAGCATATAAAATAAGGAATTGGAATAATTGTGCTTTATACAAAAAAATCATAACCACCACAAAAAGGGTGGGCCTCATGGACTCTTGCTAATATGAAAGAAATGAATTTATCAGGTAAGTTCTTACATAAATTATGTTTTCTTTCATGTAATTAGCAAAGAGTCCATGAGCTAGTGACGTATGGGATAATGACTACCCAAGATGTGGATCTTTCCACGCAAGAGTCACTAGAGAGGGAGGGATAAAATAAAGACAGCCAATTCCTGCTGAAAATAATCCACACCCAAAATAAAGTTTAATGAAAACATAAGCAGAAGATTCAAACTGAAACCGCTGCCTGAAGTACTTTTCTACCAAAAACTGCTTCAGAAGAAGAAAACACATCAAAATGGTAGAATTTAGTAAAAGTATGCAAAGAGGACCAAGTTGCTGCTTTGCAAATCTGATCAACCGAAGCTTCATTCCTAAACGCCCAGGAAGTAGAAACTGACCTAGTAGAATGAGCTGTAATCCTTTGAGGCGGAGTTTTACCCGACTCAACATAGGCATGATGAATTAAAGATTTCAACCAAGATGCCAAAGAAATGGCAGAAGCTTTCTGGCCTTTTCTAGAACCGGAAAAGATAACAAATAAACTAGAAGTCTTTCGAAAAGACTTAGTAGCTTCAACATAATATTTCAAAGCTCTAACAACATCCAAAGAATGCAACGATTTCTCCTTAGAATTCTTAGGATTAGGACATAATGAAGGAACCACAATTTCTCTACTAATGTTGTTGGAATTCACAACCTTAGGTAAAAATGCAAAAGAAGTTCGCAACACCGCCTTATCCTGATGAAAAATCAGAAAAGGAGACTCACCAGAAAGAGCAGATAATTCAGAGACTCTTCTGGCAGAAGAGATCGCCAAAAGGAACAAAACTTTCCAAGAAAGTAATTTAATGTCCAATGAATGCATGGGTTCAAAAGGAGGAGCTTGAAGAGCCCCCAGAACCAAATTCAAACTCCAAGGAGGAGAAATTGACTTAATGACAGGTTTTATACGAACCAAAGCTTGTACAAAACAATGAATATCAGGAAGATTAGCAATCTTTCTGTGAAAAAGAACAGAAAGAGCAGAGATTTGTCCTTTCAAGGAACTTGCGGACAAACCTTTATCTAAACCATCCTGAAGAAACTGCAAAATTCTCGGAATTCTAAAAGAATGCCAAGAAAAAAGATGAGAAAGACACCAAGAAATATAAGTCTTCCAGACTCTATAATATATCTCTCTAGATACAGATTTACGAGCCTGTAACATAGTATTAATCAGAGTCAGAGAAACCTCTTTGACCAAGAATCAAGCGTTCAATCTCCATACCTTTAAATTTAAGGATTTGAGATCCTGATGGAAAAAAGGACCTTGCGACAGAAGGTCTGGTCTTAACGGAAGAGTCCACGGTTGGCAAGAGGCCATCCGGACAAGATCCGCATACCAAAACCTGTGAGGCCATGCCGGAGCTACCAGCAGAACAAACGAGCATTCCTTCAGAATCTTGGAGATTACTCTTGGAAGAAGAACTAGAGGCGGAAAGATATAGGCAGGATGATACTTCCAAGGAAGTGATAATGCATCCACTGCCTCCGCCTGAGGATCCCGGGATCTGGACAGATACCTGGGAAGTTTCTTGTTTAGATGAGACGCCATCAGATCTATTTCTGGAAGTTCCCACATTTGAACAATCTGAAGAAATACCTCTGGGTGAAGAGACCATTCGCCCAGATGCAACGTTTGGCGACTGAGATAATCCGCTTCCCAATTGTCTATACCTGGGATATGGACCGCAGAGATTAGACAGGAGCTGGATTCCGCCCAAACCAGAATTCGAGATACTTCTTTCATAGCCAGAGGACTGTGAGTCCCTCCTTGATGATTGATGTATGCCACAGTTGTGACATTGTCTGTCTGAAAACAAATGAACGATTGTCTCTTCAGAAGAGGCCAAGACTGAAGAGCTCTGAAAATTGCACGGAGTTCCAAAATATTGATCGGTAATCTCACCTCCTGAGATTCCCAAACTCCTTGTGCCGTCAGAGATCCCCACACAGCTCCCCAACCTGTAAGACTTGCATCTGTTGATATTACAGTCCAGGTCGGAAGAACAAAAGAAGCCCCCTGAATTAAACGATGGTGATCTGTCCACCACGTCAGAGAGTGTCGTACAATCGGTTTTAAAGATATTAATTGAGATATCTTTGTGTAATCCCTGCACCATTGATTCAGCATACAGAGCTGAAGAGGTCGCATGTGAAAACGAGCAAAGGGGATCGCGTCCGATGCAGCAGTCATAAGACCTAGAATTTCCATGCATAAGGCTACCGAAGGGAATGATTGTGACTGAAGATTTCGACAAGCTGAAATCAATTTTAGACGTCTCTTGTCTGTCAAAGACAGAGTCATGGACACTGAATCTATCTGGAAACCCAGAAAGGTGACCCTTGTCTGAGGAATCAATGAACTTTTTAGTGAATTGATCCTCCAACCATGATCTTGAAGAAACAACACAAGTCGATTCGTATGAGATTCTGCTAAATGTAAAGACTGAGCAAGTACCAAGATATCGTCCAAATAAGGAAATACCACAATACCCTGTTCTCTGATTACAGACAGAAGGGCACCAAGAACCTTTGTAAAAATTCTTGGGGCTGTAGCTAGGCCAAACGGCAGAGCCACAAACTGGTAATGCTTGTCCAGGAAAGAGAATCTCAGGAACTGATAGTGATCTGGATGAATCGGAATATGTAGATATGCATCCTGTAAATCTATCGTGGACATATAATGCCCTTGCTGAACAAAAGGCAAGATAGTCCTTACAGTTACCATTTTGAATGTTGGTATCCTTACATAACGATTCAATATTTTTAGATCCAGAACTGGTCTGAAGGAATTCTCCTTCTTTGGTACAATGAAGAGATTCGAATAAAACCCCAGCCCCTGTTCCAGAACTGGAACTGGCATAATTACTCCAGCCAACCCTAGATCTGAAACACATTTCAGAAATGCTAGAGCTTTCACTGGATTTACTGGGACACGGGAAAGAAAAAATCTCTTTGCAGGAGGTCTTATCTTGAAACCAATTCTGTACCCTTCTGAAACAATGTTCTGAATCCAAAGATTGTGAACAGAATTGATCCAAATTTCTTTGAAAAAACGTAACCTGCCCCCTACCAGCTGAGCTGGAATGAGGGCCGCACCTTCATGTGGACTTAGAAGCTGGCTTTGCTTTTCTAGAAGGCTTGGATTTATTCCAGACTGGAGATGGTTTCCAAACTGAAACTGCTCCTGAGGAAGAAGGATCAGGCTTTTGTTCTTTGTTGAAACGAAAGGAACGAAAACGATTATTAGCCCTGTTTTTACCCTTAGATTTTTTATCCTGTGGTAAAAAAGTTCCTTTCCCACCAGTAACAGTTGAGATAATAGAATCCAACTGAGAACCAAATAATTTGTTACCCTGGAAAGAAATGGAAAGTAGAGTCGATTTAGAAGACATATCAGCATTCCAAGTTTTAAGCCTAAAATAGCTAGAGACATAAACCTGACATCAACTCTGATAATATCAAAAATGGCATCACAGATAAAATTATTAGCATGTTGCAGAAGAATAATAATATTATGAGAATCATGATCTGTTACTTGTTGCGCTAAAGTTTCCAACCAAAAAGTTGAAGCTGCAGCAACATCAGCCAATGATATAGCAGGTCTAAGAAGATTACCTGAATACAGATAAGCTTTTCTTAGAAAGGATTCAATTTTCCTATCTAAAGGATCCTTAAACCAAGTACCATCTGACGTAGGAATAGTAGTACGTTTAGCAAGGGTAGAAATAGCCCCATCAACTTTAGGGATTTTGTCCCAAAATTCTAATCTATCAGACGGCACAGGATATAATTGCTTAAAACGTTTAGAAGGAGTAAATGAATTACCCAAATTATTCCATTCTCTGGAAATTACTTCAGAAATAGCACCAGGAACAGGAAAAACGTCTGGAATAACCACAGGAGATTTAAAGACCTTATCTAAACGTTTAGATTTAGTATCAAGAGGACCAGAATCCTCAATTTCTAAAGCAATTAGTACTTCTTTAAGTAAAGAACGAATAAATTCCATTTTAAATAAATATGAAGATTTATCAGCATCAACCTCTGAGACCGAGTCCTCTGAACCAGAAGAGTCATTAGAATCAGAATGATGATGTTCATTTAAAAATTCATCTGTATAAAGAGAAGTTTTAAAAGATTTTTTATGTTTACTAGAAGGAGGAATAACAGACATAGCCTTCTTAATGGATTCAGAAACAAAATCTCTTATGTTATCAGGAACACTCTGAACATTAGATGTTGATGGAACTGCAACAGGTAATGGTACATTACTAAAGGAAATATTATCTGCATTAACAAGTTTGTCATGACAATTAGTACAAACAACAGCTGGAGGAACAGCTACCAAAAGTTTACAGCAGATACACTTAGCTTTGGTAGTTCCAGCACCAAACAGCGATTTTCCTGAAGTATCTTCTGACTCAGATGCAACGTGAGACATCTTGCAATATGTAAGAGAAAAAACAACATATAAAGCAAAATTGATCAAATTCCTTAAATGACAGTTTCAGGAATGGGAAAAAATGCCAAGGAACAAGCTTCTAGCAACCAGAAGCAATAAAAAATGAGACTTAAATAATGTGGAGACAAAAGCGACGCCCATATTTTTTTAGCGCCAAATAAGACGCCCACATTATTTGGCGCTTAAATGCTTTTGGCGCCAAAAATGACGCCACATCCGGAACGCCGTCATTTTTGGCGCAAAAGGACGTCAAAAAATGACGCAACTTCCGGCGACACGTATGACGCCGGAACGCCAAAAAAGTCTGCGCCAAGAATGACGCAATAAAATGAAGCATTTTCAGCCCCCGCGAGCCTAACAGCCCACAGGGAAAAAGTCAAATTTTTAAGGTAAGAAAAAATGATTGATTCAAATGCATTATCCCAAATATGAAACTGACTGTCTGAAAATAAGGAATGTTGAACATCCTGAGTCAAGGCAAATAAATGTTTGAATACATATATTTAGAACTTTATAAAAAAGTGCCCAACCATAGCTTAGAGTGTCACAGAAAATAAGACTTACTTACCCCAGGACACTCATCTACATGTTTGTAGAAAGCCAAACCAGTACTGAAACGAAAATCAGCAGAGGTAATGGTATATATAACAGTATATCGTCGATCTGAAAAGGGAGGTAAGAGATGAATCTCTACGACCGATAACAGAGAACCTATGAAATAGACCCCGTAGAAGGAGATCATTGCATTCAAATAGGCAATACTCTCCTCACATCCCTCTGACATTCACTGCACGCTGAGAGGAAAACCGGGCTCCAACCTGCTGCGGAGCGCATATCAACGTAGAATCTAGCACAAACTTACTTCACCACCTCCATAGGAGGCAAAGTTTGTAAAACTGATTTGTGGGTGTGGTGAGGGGTGTATTTATAGGCATTTTGAGGTTTGGGAAACTTTGCCCCTCCTGGTAGGAATGTATATCCCATACGTCACTAGCTCATGGACTCTTGCTAATATGAAAGAAATGAATTTATCAGGTAAGTTCTTACATAAGAAAGACAACACAAATGAAATTATTAGCATGTTAATTAAGTTAAAGGATCAGACAACACACTGGACTTGCACAATCAACAAATGCAAGATAACAAGACAATGCCATAGCACTTAGTCTGAACTTCAAATAAGTAGAAGATTTTGTCCTTTTAACAATGCTAAACAAATTATAATCCGATACTTGATCTTAAAGTATCCAACCAGAAAGATCCAGCAATTGCAACATCAGCCAAATAAATTACAGGTCTAAGAAAAAGTACCTGAAAATAATTTTCCTTAAATAAGATACGACCATCTGAAGGAAAAAAATAAATACTATTTGCTATAAGAATAATAGTATATTTAGCAGGAGTAGAGATAGCCCCATTAACTTGGGGAATCTTTCCTCAAAACTGAAAATTAACTGCCGGCAAAGAATACAATTTAAAAACCTTAAAGAAGGACTAAAAGAAAATTCTCAGCCTATTCCATTCCCTAGTATCAGGAACTGGAAAAAACCTCTGAAGAAACCACAGAAGATAAATAAGCAGAATTTAAATGTTAGCTAGTCTTTAAAATCAAAAGAACTAGATATTTCAATATCCAAAATAATCAACACCTTTTGAACAAAGAACAAATGTACTCTATTAAAGAAAAAAAGTAGATTTGTTAGTGTCAATATCTGATGAAGAAAAATTCTGAATGAGAAAAAAAGCACCATCAGAGAAGGATAATTCATTATGTTGTTGGTCATTTGAAACTTCATCAACTAAAAAAGAAGTTTGAAAAAGACCTAAAAATTTTATTAGAAGGCGGGACGTCAGACAAAGCCTTTAGAATAGAATCAGAAAAATATTCTTATAAAGTATATCTTGTACATAAGATATAAAAAGAATATCAATATATAAAGCATAAATACTAATGGATTCTGCATGTAAAAGTTTATCATGATAACTTATTACAAACCATAGCTAAAGATAAACATTCATAACATTAAAATAAATGAACTTAGCTTTGGTAGGACTGATCTCAGGCAACAGGAATCCCTCAGCATTTCTTGATACAAGAACAGTGTTTTGAATATCTTGCAATATGTAATAGAAAAAAACAACATATAAAGCAAAAATTATCAAATTCCTTAAATGACAGTTTCAGGAATGGGAAAAAATGCAAAATAAACAAGCCTCTAGCAACCAGAAGCAACAAAAAAGTGAGACTTAAATAATGTGAGAAAAAAGTGGAACAAGTATGACACCCACATTTTTGGCGCCAAGTATGACTCCCACATTATTGGCGCTAAGTACAACGCCCATATTTTTTGGCGCCAAGTATAACGCCATATCCTCTGACGTCGAAACAGACGCCCAACATTTTTTGTCGCAAAAAAAACGTCTGAATACACATGCGTCAAAAAAATGACGTAACTACAAACAATTTCCGGCGTCAACTACGACGCCGGAAATGACAAAATTTTGCGCCAAAAAAGTTCGCGCCAAGAATGACGCAATAAAATGAAGCATTTTCTGCCCCCGCGAGCCTAACAGCCCGCAGGGAAAAAAAGTCAATTGAAAATTTTCAAGGTAAGAAAAAAAATATTTATTCATATGCATTATCCCAAATAATGAAATTGACAGTCTGAATGAAGGAATACTGATTATCCTGAATCATGGCAAATATAAGTTTAAAGACATATATTTAGAACTTTACATATAAAGTGCCCAACCATAGCTTAGAGTGTCACAAAAAATAAGACTTACTTACCCCAGGGCACTCATCTACATATAGTAGATAGCCAAACCAGTACTGAAATGAGAATCAGTAGAGGTAATGGTATATAAGAGTATATCGTCGATCTGAAAAGGGAGGTAGGAGAAGAAATCTCTACGACCAATAACAGAGAACCTATGAAATAGATCCCCTAGAGGAAGACCATGGTATTCAAATAGGCAATACTCTCTTCACATCCCTCTGACATTCACTGCACTCTGAGAGGAAAACCGGGCTTCAGCCTGCTGCGAAGCGCATATCAACGTAGAATCTAGCACAAACTTACTTCACCACCTCCATGGGAGGCAAAGTTTGTAAAACTGAATTGTGGGTGTGGTGAGGGGTGTATTTATAGGCATTTTAAGGTTTGGGAAACTTTGCCCCTCCTGGTAGGAATGTATATCCCATACGTCACTAGCTCATGGACTCTTGCTAATTACATGAATGAAATGAATTTATCAGGTTAGATATAAATTTGGTTTTCTTTCATATAGGTGGTGAGAGTCCGCAAGATGTTACGTATGTGATAAAATACCCAAGATCTGGAAGTCCACAAGTGACAATAGGAGGGATTAAAATTAAATCAGCTTTTTTTGCTGAGAAATTAATCCATAACCCAAAATAAATATGACAAACAATATATAGTCCCATTATCACACTCATATAACTGCCTGAATGACCTTTCTACCAAAGGTTGCTTCTGACAAAGCAAAAACATCAAAATGGTAACATTTAGTAAAGGTATGCAGAGAAGACTAAGGAGCGGATTTTTCAAGCAATCGGCTCCAATGCATCTGTTTCCGTGCGAGCCCTCAGACTCGCCGGAAACAGGAGTTAAGAAGCAGCGGTCTTAAGACCGCTACTTCTTAACTCGTCTGCTACCTCTGAGGTGGCGGACAGCAATCAGCCCGATCGGATATGATCGGGTTGACTGACACTCCCTGCTGCAGGGGGCGGCATTGCACAAGCCTGTGCACCGATAATTGCCGACAGCATATGCCGTCTGCATTTATTGATGTGTGGCGGACATGATCGCTACAGTGGATCATGTCCGTCCGCACATTGATAATTCGGCTCTTTGTAAAATTGATCCTCCAACCATGATGTTGAAGAAACAACAAGAGTCAGTTGGTGTGAGATACTGCCAAAGGAAAATATGGAGCTTAAACCAAGATGTCTTCCAGGTATGGAAAGGCTGCTTCTGACAAATCAAAAACATCAAAAGTGGCCGCTTTGCAAATTTGATTTTGAACTAAAGCCTAATTTTTAAAAGCCCAAAATGTGGCAACCGATCTAGTAGAATGAGCTGCAATTCTCTGTGTCGGAGGCTGACCCGCCTCCAAATAAGCTTTGTGAATCAAAAGTTTTAACCAAGAGACTAAAGAAATAGGAGAGGGCTTCTAAGTCTTTCTTAGGACCAGAAAAAAAGAACAAAGAGACTAGAAGTCTGTCTGAAATCCTTAGTAGCATCAACATACTAATCTCAATGCTCTAGCAACATCCAAAGAATGTAAAGTTTTTTCAGAAGCATTTTTTTGCATCAGGACACAAGGAGGGAACAACAATTTTCCTATTAATATTGTGAGAGGTAAAAATGTAAACGTAGTCCGCAAAACTGCTTTATCAAGGAGACTCACAAGATAGAGCAGACAATTCAGAAAAAAATAGATGGCCAAAAGAAACACTTTCCAAGTAATGCAAAGGTCTCTCAAAACCATTCTTAGGATTAGGACATATTGTCTGAAGAAAAAAAAACCTTAGAAAAAAAATTAGCCCCTTAACGACCGAGGACGTGCAGGGTACGTCCTCTAAAAAAAGTCACTTAAAGGGCCACTGTAAGTAAATATTTTCTATGCCTGTTACTAACTACCCCAAATACCAATAGCATTTCATTAACATATCTCTACCGTATATCAGAAATCTTGTCTGCAAATTTAATTGTTTTCCAAACCCACTCCATGGGTATCCTTTGCTCTGTACCAATCCGCTTACAATACCTAGGTTTCAAAATGGCGCTTTAAACACAAAGTTAAGTGTTTTGAACACGCAGTGCTGAAAATAGTGGGCAGGATAACGTGACATCATCGGTGAAAAAAAGATATAACTTTTAGAACGTTATGAAACTTTGTTTTGGAGAAATTATAGGTCAGTAGGTTTTAATTAATGTTTATTAACTTTAATATGTTAGTTGTTTAGCTTAAAAATTATAACAGAAAGTAATCCTTTAATGACCAAGGACGTACCCTGCACGTCCTCGGTCTGGAAAGCAGCTGGAAGCGATCCTGATCACTTCCAGCTGCTTTCCGGTTATTGCAGGATGCCTCGATATCGAGGCATCCTGCAATAACAATTTTTACCCCTCCGGTGCAGAGAAAGCCACTCTGTGGCCCTCTCTGCACCGGACATCGATGGCCGCATTTGTTGGTGGGTGGGAGCTGAAGTGGGAGGCGGGTGGACGGCCATCGATGGCTTCTTAGTCAGAGAGGGGGGCGGGATCGCCGGGGGCGCGCATGGGAGGCGGCGGGCGCGTGCACGGGGAGGGAGCGGGTGGGAACCGCTACACTACAGAAAAAAAAATGTATAAGTGGGAGAAACAAATCCACATAAAAAGTAATCTAAGGGATCTGGGAGGGGGTGGGGGACTGCCAGTACCCAAGATGGCCCCCAATAAGGCAGAGGGGGGGGGTTAGAGAGCTGTTTTGGGGGGGATCAGGGAGGCTGGGGGCTAAGGGGGGATCCTACACCGCAGCATATGTAAATATGCTAAAAAAAAGTAAGAAAAAACATAATTTATGCTTACCTGATAAATGTATTTCTCTTGTTGTGTATCCAGTCCACGGATCATCCATTACTTGTGGGATATTCTCCTTCCCAACAGGAAGCTGCAAGAGGATCACCCACAGCAGAGCTGTCTATATAGCTCCTCCCCTAACTGCCACCTCCAGTCATTCGACCGAAGACAAGCAAGAGAAAGGAGAAACCATAGAGTGCAGTGGTGACTGTAGTTGAAAAATAAAATATACCTGCCTTAAAATGACAGGGCGGGCCGTGGACTGGATACACCACAAGAGAAATAAATTTATCAGGTAAGCATAAATTATGTTTTCTCTTGTAAGGTGTATCCAGTCCACGGATCATCCATTACTTGTCGGATACCAATACCAATGCTAAAGTACACGGATGAAGGGAGGGACAAGGCAGGCACTTAAACGGAAGGTACCACTGCCTGTAAAACCTTTCTCCCAAAAATAGCCTCCGAAGAAGCAAAAGTATCAAATTTATAAAACTTTGAAAAAGTATGAAGCGAAGACCAAGTCACCGCCTTGCAAATCTGTTCAACAGAAGCCTCATTTTTAAAAGCCCATGTGGAAGCCACAGCTCTAGTAGAATGAGCTGTAATCCTTTCAGGAGGCTGCTGGCCAGCAGTCTCATAAGCTAAGCGTATTATACTTCTTAGCCAAAACGAAAGAGAAGTTGCCGAAGCCTTTTGGCCTCTCCTTTGTCCAGAGTAGACAACAAACAAAGCAGATGTTTGACGAAAATCTTTAGTAGCTTGTAAATAAAACTTTAAAGCACGAACCACGTCAAGATTGTGTAATAGACGTTCCTTCTTTGAAGAAGGATTAGGACACAATGACGGAACAACAATCTCCTGATTGATATTCTTATTAGATACCACCTTAGGTAAAAACCCAGGTTTGGTACGCAAAACTACCTTATCTGCATGGAAGATCAGATAAGGGGAATCACACTGTAAGGCAGATAACTCGGAAACTCTACGAGCCGAGGAAATAGCTACCAAAAACAGAACTTTCCAAGATAAAAGCTTGATATCTATGGAATGAAGAGGTTCAAACGGAACCCCTTTAAGAACCAAATTTAAACTCCATGGCGGAGCAACTGGTTTAAACACAGGCTTGATTCTAACTAAAGCCTGACAAAACGCCTGAAAGTCTGGAACATTCGCCAGACGCTTGTGCAAAAGAATAGACAGAGCAGAAATCTGTCCCTTTAAGGAACTAGCTGACAATCCCTTTTCCAATCCTTCTTGGAGAAAAAATAATATCCTGGGAATCCTGACTTTACTCCATGAGTAACCCTTGGATTCACACCAATAAAGATATTTACGCCATATCTTATGATAGATTTTCCTGGTGACAGGCTTTCGTGCCTGAATTAAGGTATCAATAACTGACTCGGAGAAGCCACGCTTTGATAAAATCAAGCGTTCAATCTCCAGGCAGTCAGTCTCAGAGAAATTAGATTTGGATGGTTGAAAGGACCCTGAAGTAGAAGGTCCTGTCTCAGAGGCACAGTCCATGGTGGAAGGGATGACATGTCCACCAGATCTGCATACCAAGTCCTGCGTGGCCAAGCAGGTGCTATCAAAATCACTGATGCTCTCTCCTGCTTGATTTTGGCAATCAGACGAGGGAGCAGAGGAAACGGTGGAAACACATAAGCCAGGTTGAAGGACCAAGGCGATGCTAGAGCATCTATCAGCGTTGCCTTGGGATCCGTAACAAGGAAGCTTGTCGTTCTGACGAGACGCCGAGAGATCCAGTTCTGGTTTGCCCCAACGTTGAACCAATTGTGCAAACACCTCCGGATGGAGTTCCCACTCCCCCGGATGAAAAGTCTGTCGACTTAGAAAATCCGCCTCCCAGTTCTCTACACCTGGGATATGGATAGCCAATAGGTGGCAAGAGTGAATCTCTGCCCAACGAATTATCTTTGAAACTTCCAACATCGCTAGGGAACTCCTTGTTCCCCCTTGATGGTTGATGTAAGCCACAGTCGTGATGTTGTCCGACTGAAATCTGATGAACCTCATTGTCGCTAGCTGAGGCCAAGCCTAAGAGCATTGAATATCGCTCTTAGTTCCAGAATGTTTATTGGAAGGAGGGTCTCCTCCTGAGTCCACGATCCCTAAGCCTTCAGGGAGTTCCAGACTGCCCCCCAGCCTAGAAGGCTGGCATCTGTCGTTACTATTGTCCAATCTGGCCTGCGGAAGGTCATACCCTTGGGCAGATGGACCCGAGATAGCCACCAGAGAAGAGAATCCCTGGTCTCTTGATCCAGATTTAGTAGAGGGGACAAATCTGTGTAATCCCCATTCCACTGACTGAGCATGCAGAGTTGCAGCGGTCTGAGATGTAGGCGGGCAAACGGCACTATGTCCATTGCCGCTACCATTAAGCCGATTACTTCCATACACTGAGCCACCGAAGGGCGAGAAGTAGAATAAAGAACACTGCAAGAATTTAGAAGTTTTGATAACCTGGTCTCTGTCAGGTAAATCCTCATTTCTACAGAATCTATCAGAGTTCCCAGAAAGGAAACTCTTGTGAGAGGGGATAGAGAACTCTTCTCTTCGTTCACTTTCCACCTGTGCGACCTCAGAAATGCCAGAACTATGTCCGCATGAGACTTGGCAAATTGGAAATTTGACGCCTGTATCAGAATGTCTAAATAAGGGGCCACTGCTATGCCCCGCGGCCTTAGGACCGCCAGAAGTGACCCCAGAACCTTCGTAAAGATTCTTGGAGCTGTAGCTAACCCAAAGGGAAGAGCTACAAACTGGTAATGCCTGTCCAGGAAGGCAAACCTGAGAAACCGATGATGATCTTTGTGTATCGGAATGTGAAGATAAGCATCCTTTAAATCCACTGTAGTCATGTATTGACCCTCCTGGATCATAGGTAGGATGGTACGAATAGTCTCCATCTTGAATGATGGGACCCTGAGAAATTTGTTTAGGATCTTGAGATCTAAGATTGGTCTGAAGGTTCCCTCTTTCCTGGGAACCACAAACAGATCTGCATAGAAGCCTTGTCCCTGTTCCTCCTTTGGAACTGGGTGGATCACTCCCATAACTTGGAGGTCTTGAACAGAATGTAAGAATGCCTCTCTCTTTATCTGGTTTGCAGATAATTGTAAAAGGTGAAATCTCCCTTTTGGAGGGGAAGCTTTGAAGTCCAGAAGATATCCCTGGGATACAATTTCCAACGCCCAGGGATCCTGGACATCTCTTGCCCAAGCCTGGGCGAAGAGAGAAAGTCTGCCCCCTACTAGATCCGTTACTGGATCGGGGGCCAATCCTTCATGCTGTCTTAGAGGCAGCAGCAGGCTTTTTGGCCTGCTTACCTTTGTTCCAAGCCTGGTTAGGTCTCCAGACCGACTTGGACTGGGTAAAAGTTCCCTCTTGTTTTGTATTAGAGAAAGTTGATGCTGCGCTCGTTTTAAAGTTTCGAAAGGCACGAAAATTAGTCTGTTTGGTCCTTGATTTATTAGACCTGTCCTGAGGGAGGGCATGTCCTTTCCCTCCCGTGATATCAGAAATGATCTCCTTCAAACCAGGCCCGAATAGGGTCTGCCCCTTGAAGGGAATATTTTGAAGTAACATCAGCTGACCATGATTTAAGCCCTACGCGCCTGAATAGCAAAACCAGAATTCTTAGCCGTTAGTTTAGTCAAATGAACAATGGCATCAGAAACAAATGAATTGGCTAGCTTAAGTGCTCTAAGCTTGTCAAGTATATCGTCCAATGGGGTCTCTACCTGTAAAGCCTCTTCCAGAGACTCAAACCAGAAAGCCGTTGCAGCAGTGACTGGGGCGATGCATGCAAGAGGTTGTAGAATAAAACCTTGTTGAATAAACATTTTCTTAAGGTAACCCCCTAACTTTTTATCCATTGGATCTAAGAAAGCACAACTATCCTCGACGGGGGATAGTAGTATGCTTAGCTAGGGTAGAAACTGCTCCCTCCACCTTAGGGATCGTTTGCCATAAGTCCCGTGTGGCGGCATCTATTGGAAACAATTTCTTAAAAATAGGAGGGGGAGAGAACGGTACACCTGGTCTATCCCATTCCTTAGTAATAATTTCTGAAAACCTTTTAGGTATTGGAAAAACATCAGTGAAAACAGGCACTGCATAGTATTTATCCAATCTGCACAATTTCTCTGGCACTGCAATGGTGTCACAGTCATTCAGAGTAGCTAAAACCTCCCTGAGCAACACGCGGAGGTGTTCAAGCTTAAATTTAAATGTTGCCATATCAGAATCAGGTTGAATCATCTTCCCTGAGTCAGAAACATCACCCACAGAAAGAAGCTCTCCTTCCTCAGCTTCTGCATATTGTGAGGGGGTATCAGACATAGCTACTAAAGCGTCAGAGTGCTCTGTATTCCTTCTAACCCCAGAGCTGTCTCGCTTTCCTCGTAACCCAGGTAGTCTGGATAATACCGCTGACAGTGTATTATCCATGACTGCCGCCATGTCTTGTAAAGTAAACGCCATGGGCGCGCTAGATGTACTTGGCGCCTCTTGAGCGTGAGTCCCTTGAGCGGGAGTCAAAGGCTCTGACACGTGGGGCGAGTTAGTCGGCATAACTTCCCCCTTGTCAGATTCCTCTGGTGATAAATCTTTTAAAGACAGAATATGGTCTTTATAACTTAAAGTGAAATCAGTACATTTGGTACACATTCTAAGAGGGGGTTCCACCATGGCTTCTAAACATAATGAACAAGGAGTTTCCTCTATGTCAGACATGTTTAAACAGATTAGCAATGAGACCAGCAAGCTTGGAAAACACTTTACAGAAAGTTAAGAAGCAAAAAATAAAAACTGTACTGTGCCTTTGAGAAGAATAAAAAAGGTCAGAATTTGAAAAACAGTGAAAAAAAGCAGTAAATCAAACGAAATTTTTACAGTGTGTATAATAGGCTAACAGAGCATTGCACCCACTTGCAAATGGATGATTAACCCCTTAGTTTCAAAAACGGATCAAAAAAATGAAATAGACGTTTTTTAACAGTCACAACCAACTGCCACAGCTCTGCTGTGGCCCTACCTTGCCATACAAACGACTTTGGAAAGCACCAAAACCCTTCAGAGAGGTCCTAAGCATTCAGGGAACTCCTTCAGGAAAACTGGATGTCTCAGTCTGCAAAAGTTAATGCGCATCTAGGCGCAAAATTAGGCCCCTCCCACTTCCTGTCTACACAGTGAGAGGCCTAACAAAATTATCCTAGGCAAATTTTAGCCAGCCATGTGGAAAAAAACTGGGCCCCAATAAAGTTTATCACCAGAAAGCATATAAAAAACGTTTAAGCACTCCCAGCAAACGTTTTATATTTCAGTAATTTGAAAAAAATAATAAGTGTTACCTCTAATAGTAAGCATGATACAAGTCGTTATTAAATCACTGTAATCAGGCTTACCTTAAATAAATCTGGTATGAACAGCATTTTCTAGCATATATATTTCTCTAGAAAAATTTACACTGCACATACCTCATAGCAGGATACCCAGCACGCCATTCCCCAAGCTGAAGTTACCTCTCTCTTCAGTTATGTGTGAGAACAGCAATGGATCTTAGTTACAACCTGCTAAGATCAGTAGAGACCACAGGCAGACTCTTCTTCTATTTTCTGCCTGAGACCAAAATAGTACAACTCCGGTACCATTTAAAAATAACAAACTTTTGAATTGAAGAAAAAAACAACTAAATTACATCACATCTCTCTAACTGCTTCCATGCTTGTCGAGAGCTGCAAGAGAATGACTGGAGGTGGCAGTTAGGGGAGGAGCTATATAGACAGCTCTGCTGTGGGTGATCCTCTTGCAGCTTCCTGTTGGGAAGGAGAATATCCCACAAGTAATGGATGATCCGTGGACTGGATACACCTTACAAGAGAAAAAGATACCTTTTATTTTAGTACTGGCAGACTTTCTGCCAGTACTTAAGATGGTGGGGACAATTGTGGGGTGGGGGAGGGAAGAGAGCTCTTTTGGAGGAATCAGGGGGTCTGATGTATCAGGTGGGAAGCTGATCTCTACACTAAAGCTAAAATTAACCCTGCAAGCTCCCTACAAGCTACCTAATTAACCCCTTCACTGCTGGGCATAATTCACGTGTTGTGCGCAGTGGCATTTAGCGGCCTTCTAATTACCAAAAAGCAACACCAAAGCCATATATGTCTGCTATTTCTGAACAAAGGGGATCCCAGAGAAGCATTTACAACCATTTGTGCCATTGCACAAGCTGTTTGTAAATAATTTCAGTGAGAAACCTAAAGTTTGTGAAGAAATAGCCAAAAACTAAATTTATGCTTACCTGATAAATTTTGTTTCTTGACACGGTGAGTCCACGGAATAATCAATTACTGTTGGGAATATCACTCCTGGCCAGCAGCACCACAGCATTCGACCGAAGGTAAATGGAGAAAAAAGAAAATTTATGCTTACCTGATAAATGTATTTCTTTTTTGACACGATGAGTCCACGGATCATCTTAATTACTAATGGGATATTCACCTCCTGGTCAGCAGGAGGAGGCAAAGAGCACCACAGCAGAGCTGTTAAATAGCTCTTTCCTTCCCTCCCACTCCAGTCATTCGACCGAAGTTAGGAAGAGAAAGGAAAAGCCAATGTGCAGAGGTGTCTGAAGTGTCCAATAACCCAAAACCTGTCTAAAAGAACAGGGCGGGCCGTTGACTCATCGTGTCAAAAAAGAAATACATTTATCAGGTAAGCATAAATTTTCTTTTCTTTTTTAATACACGATGAGTCCACGGATCATCTTAATTACTAATGGGATTCAATACCCAAGCTAGAGTACACAGATGATACGGGAGGGACAAGACAGGTAACCTAAACTGAAGGCACCACTGTTTGAAGAACCTTTCTCCCAAAAGCAGCCTCAGCCAAAATAAAATTTGAAGAACTTTGAAAAAGTGTGAAGAGAGGACCAAGTTGCAGCCTTGCAAATCTGTTACACAGAATCTTCATTCTTGAATGCCCATGAGGAAGCAACAGCCCTTGTGGAATGAGTCGTAACTCTCTCTGGAGGCTGCTGTCCAGCAGACTCATATGCAAAACGTATGATACTCTTTAGTCAAAAAGAAAGAGAAGTAGCCGTAGCCTTCTGTCTCCTACGTTTTCCTGAGAAAACCACAAACAAAGAAAATTGACGAAAATCCTTAGTCACCTGCAGGAGAAAAACTTTAAAGCACGGACCACGTCCAAATTGTACAGAGTCGTTCCTTCTGAGAAGAAGGAATAGGACACAAGGAAAGAACAACAATCTCCTGATTAATGTTCAGATAAGAAACAACTGTAGGAAGAAATCCTAATGTAGTACATAAAACTAACTTATCTGAATGGAAAATAAGGTAAGGAGACTCATACTGCAAAGCCGAGAGCTCTGACACTCTACAAGCAAAGGAAACAAGAAATAAAATTTTCCAAGATAATAACTTAATATCGAAGGAACGCATAGGCTCAAACGGAGCCCCTTGAAGAAGTTTATGGAGGAGTAACCGGCTTGAACACAGGCCTGATCCTGACTAAGGTCTGACAAAATGATTGTACATTCGAAACATCCACCAGACGTTTGTGTAACAAAATAGATAATGCCGAGATTTGACCCTTTAGGGAACTAGTCGATAAGCCCTTTCTCCAAACCCTCTTGGAGAAAAGACAAGATTCTAGGAATCCTAACACTATTCCATGAGTAGCTCTTGGATTCACACCAAAGAGATATTTACGCCATATCTTATGGGAAATCTTTCTAATTACAGGCTTGCTAGCCTGAATCATGGTCTCTATGAGTCAGAAAAATCCCGCTTAGACAAAATGAAGCGTTCAATCTACAAGTAGTCAGCCTCAGAGAAACTAGATTTGGGTGAAAGAAGGACCCTTGAATAAGAAGGTCCTTCTTCAATGGAAGTCTCCACAGTGGCAGAGATGACATATCCACCAGATCTGCATACCAAATCCCGCGAAGCCAAGCAGGAGCAATGAGGATCAATGATGCCCTCTCCTGCTTGATCCGAGCAATGATCCTAGGAAGAAGCACAAATGGAGGAATTTGTTATGCTAGATCGAAGGTCCAAGGAACCGCCACAGCATCTATCAGTTCCGCCTGGGAGTCCCTTGACCTAGACCCATATCTTGGGAGCTTGGCAGTCTGTCTAGATGCCAAGAGGTCTAATTCCGGCTGACCCCACCTGAGAATCAAGCTGGAGAACACTTCCGATTGGAGTTCCCACTCCCCCGGATGAAAGGTCTGCCTGTTCAGAAAATCCACCTCCCAGTTGTCCATCCCTGGGATGTGGATCGTCGACAGACAACAAGAATGGGCCTCCGCCCACTGACTTATCTTAGTTACCTCTGTCATCGCTAAGGAACTCCTCGTTCCTCCCTGATGATTGATGTAAGCCACTGAAGTTATGTTGTCCAACTGGAACCTGATAAACTGGACCAGGCCAGAAGAGCATTTTAGATCACTCTCAGCTTTATAGGAAGAAAAGACTCTGACTGAGTCCACACTCCCTGAGCCTATTAGGGAACCCTAGAAGGCTGGCGTCTGTTGTCACAATCACCCAAGATGGTCTGCGAAAACAGGTTCCCTGGAAAAGATGATCAAGAGACAACCACCATTGAAGAGAATCCCTTGTCTCCTGCTCTAAATGTCTTCGAGGAGACAAATCCGCATAATCTCTGTTCCATTGCCTGAGCATGTTTAACTGCAGAGGTCAGAGATGGAACCGAGCAAACGGGATGATGTTCATTGCTGTTACCATCAGCCCTATTAACTCCATGTACTGAACCACTGATGGCCGAGGAGTGGACTGAAAAGCTAGACAAGTATCAAAAACTTTGATTTCCTGACTTGTCAGAAAAATCTTCATCGATAGGGAATCTATTATGGTTCCCAAGAAAGTTACCCTTGTATTTGGGACTAAGGAACTCTTATCCAAATTTACCTTCCCACCGTGAGCTTGCAGGAAGGAAAACAACATTTCCATGTGGAATCTTTCGGATTGTAAGGATGGCGTCTGGACTATTAAGTCATTCATAAAGGGCGCCACTGCAATGCCCCATAACTGAAGCACCACCAACAGTGGTCCCAGAACCGTTGAGAAAATTCTAGGAGCTGTGGCAAGACCGAAGGGAGAGCCACACATTGGAAGAGTTTGTCTAGAAAAGCAAACCTTAGAAACTTGAGATGATCCCTGTGAATGGGAACATGTAGGTACGCGTCCCTGAAATCCACTGTTGACATAAATTGACCCTCTTGGATCAAAGGGAGAATGGAACGAATAGCTTCCATCTTGAAGGACGGTACTCTGAGACATTTGTGTAGATTCTTGAGATCTAAAATTAGCCTGAAGGTTCCCTCTTTTTTTTGGGAACTATGAGCAGATTGGAATAAAATCCCAGACCCTGTTCCTGAACTGGAACAATCACTCCCATGTTGGAAAAGTCTCTTACACCTTGTAAGAACGCCTTTCTTTTTTGTCTGGTCTGCAGACAATCTTGAAAACAGAAACCTGCCCCTGGGAGGCAAACTCTTGAATTCTAACTTGTATCCCTGGGACACTATTTCTATTGCCCAGGGATCCTGAACATTTCGAACCCAAGTCTGAATGAAGCAGGAAAGTCTGCCCCCTACAAGATCCGGTCCCAGATGGGGGGCATGCCCTTCATGCTGTCCTTGACTCAACAGCAGGCTTCTTGGATTGTTTTATCTGATACCAAGATTGATTTGGTCTCCATGAATGCCTAATCTGTTCCTGTTTGGGGGCAGAACAGGAGAATTTCCCTTGAAATTTCGAAAGGAACGAAAATTGCTCTGTCGTCCTTTTTGTTTGTTTCTCTTATCCTGCGGGAGAGGATGACCCTTACCTCCCGTGATATCGGAGATAATTTCCGACAGGCCAGGTCCAAACAAGGTCTTCCCCTTGTAAGGAATAGCTAAAAACTTAGACTTAGAGGACACATCCGCAGACCAAGGCTTTAGCCATAATGCTCTGCGAGCTAGAATAGAAAAACCCGAAATCTCTGCTCCCAGATTGATAACTTGAAGGGAAGCATTAGTAAAAAAGGAATTAGCCAGTATAAGAGCTTTTATCCAAAGAAGTTTCTGTCCTGAAAGCATCAGACAACGCTTCAAACCAAAATGCCGCCGCACTAGTGACGGTAACAATGCACACCGCTGTCTGCCATTGCAAGACCTGGTATAGCCCTATATGGTACAAGAAAAAGCTTCACCATGAAGGGCACATTTAGTATAATTAACTGGACTCCAGGGTAGCTAAAACCTCCACAATTTACAAATGGAGGAAATCAAGCTAAAATTAAAGGAAAGCAACCTCAGGATCAGATAAAGGTATTACCCCAGCTGAGTCTGAGAATTCCCCTTCATATACTACCGAAGTATCCTCCTATTCCATATACAGGGAAGAAAAATACAGAATATTGAATGAATATATGTCCTCTTGTACTTCTTTTCTACAATATGTACAAACAGACAATGCATGAAATGCAAGGTAACTCCAGGCGGAGTGCGAAAGGAAGCGCAGGGCACTGCATAAGTGCTATAATTTTTTTAGGACACATTAGGAGAAATTAATGGCCATCGTCAAACTCCCAAACAGCATGCGCCTTAGAAAGAGTAATTCAGATTTTTTTTTTTTTTAAAACATTGCATCACAAACATAGAACCAAATAGACACTTAGTAGGACCCCTTGGCCCCCCCTGAGTCACAAGGGAAGAGTTAAACACATAAACATGATACATTTTGAAAGAAAAAATTAACATAAAAAACGGTACTGTCCCTTTAAATTTTAAAATGTAACTTTATATTTTAACCCCTTAGTGACCACAGCACTTTTCCATTTTCTGTCCGTTTGGGACCAAGGCTATTGTTACAGTTTTGCAGAGTTTGTGTTTAGCTGTAATTTTCCTCTTACTCATTTACTGTACCCGGACATATTATATACCGTTTTTCTCGCCATTAAATGGGCTTTCTAAAGATACCATTATTTTTATCATATCTTATAATTTTCTATAAAAAAATTATAAAAATGAGGAAAAAATGGAAAAAAAACACACTTTTTCTAACTTTGACCCCCAAAATCTGTTGCATATCTACAACCACCAAAAAACACTCATGCTAAATAGTTTCTAAATTTTGTCCTGAGTTTAGAAATACCCAATGTTTACATGTTCTTTGCTTTTTTTGAAAGTTATAGGGCAATAAATACAAGTAGCACTTTGCTATTTCCAAACCACTTTTTTAAAAAAATTAGCACTAGTTACATTGGAACGCTGATATCTTTCAGGAATCCCTGAATATCCCTTGACAATGAACTAGGCCCATTTTGGTATATTTCATGCCACAATTTCACCGCCAAATGCGATCAAATAAAAAAAAATAGTTCACTTTTTCCCAAATTTTTTCACAAACTTTAGGTTTCTCACTGAAATTATTTACAAACAGCTTGTGCAATTATGGCATAAATGGTTGTAAATTCTTCTCTGGGATCCCCTTTGTTCAGAAATAGCAGAAATATATAGCTTTGGCGTTGCTTTTTGGTAATTAGAAGGCCGTTAAATGCCACTGCGCACCACACGTGTATTATGCCCAGCAGTGAAGGGGTTAATTAGGGAGCATGTAGGGAGCTTTTTGGGGTAATTTTAGCTTTAGTGTAGTAGACAACCCAAAGTATTGATCTAGGCCCATTTTGGTATATTTCATGCCACAATTTCACCGCCAAATGCGATCAAATAAAAAAAAAATAGTTCACTTTTTCACAAATTTTTTCACAAACTTTAGGTTTCTCACTGAAATTATTTACAAACAGCTTGTGCAATTATGGCATAAATGGTTGTAAATGCTTCTCTGGGATCCCCTTGGTTCAGAAATAGCAGACATATATGGCTTTGGCGTTGCTTTTTGGTAATTAGAAGGCCGCTAAATGCCGCTGCACACCACACGTGTATTATGGCTAGCAGTGAAGGGGTTAATTAGGTAGCTTGTAGGGAGCTTGCAGGGTTAATTTTAGCTTTAGTGTAGAGATCAGCCTCCTACCTGACACATCAGACCCCCTGATCCCTCCCAAAAAGCTCTGTTCCCTGCCCCACCCCACAATTGTCCCCGCCATCTTAAGTACTGGCAAAAAGTCTGCCAGTACTAAAATAAAAGGTATAGTTGTTTTTTTGTGTGTTTTTTTTTTTAGCATATTTACATATGCTGCTGTGTAGGATCCCCCCTTAGCCCCCAACCTCCCTGATCCCCCAAACAGCTCTCTAACCCTCCCCCTCTACCTTAATGGATGCCATCTTGGGTACTGGCAGCTGTCTGTCAGTACCCAGCTTAGAATAAAGCGTATTTTTTTAATTTTTTTTTTAATTTTCTGTAGTGTAGCTTCTCCCCCGCCAAAGACAAACCCCCCACCCCCTCCAAGTACCCTAACGTATGATGTAGGGCATACTCCCACCCCCCCCTTTCTCCCACTTCTGAAACAACAATTTCTGTAGTATAGCGGTTCCCACCCGCTCCCGCGCCTGTGCGCGCCCTCAGTCTGTCCCGCCCCCTCCACATCACTGGGCCCATCGATGGCCGCCCACCTGCCTCCCACGTCGGCACCCACCCACCACAGAGTGGCTCTCTCTGCATTGGATGGCCAAGCAGTGGTATTGCAGGATGCCTCGATATCGAGGCATCACTGCAATAACCGCAAAGCGTCTGGAAGCGATCAGGATCACTTCCACCGCTTTCCAAGACCAAGGATGTACGACATACGTCCTCGGTCGTTAAGTGTCTTTTTTTTGAGGACGTATGGCGTACGTCCTTGGTCCTTAAGGGGTTAATGTGCAGAAGAAAGTTATGCAAATATAGTATACCCTTTCTACACCTCAGCTTAATCTTGCTGAGGTGACCATCTCACAGAAACCAAGTACCCTTCAAACTTTATTTGTTAATTAAAACGTAGCCAAAAATAAAGAAAAGATACTGGCTACACTGTTGCTCATAAAAGGATCCGGAATGCAGCTGTGGCGTTGTCCGGTCCCACATGTGGTACAAAATTAAATACTGAGCTTGTTTGCTGAGAAGTTGAAAAAACAGAGTATGCAGCACAAAAATGGCGACACTCCCGGTCGCCTTATTAGAGAAATAGGCATAGCAGAGTGTGCAGCTCAAATCAGCACGGAAACAAGCTCCACCAACGGCGCCAAACGTAGCTCCGCCCCTCTAGGACGTGAGAACATCACAATCCCGGTCGCCTTATTAGAGAAATAGACATAGCAGAGTGCGCAGCTCAAATCAGCACGAAAACAAGCTCCGCCCATCATGGGCGTTATAAGTATCAAACTCCTGGTCGCCATTACCAAAGTGTTTAAAAATAAGCCACCGGGAGATAACTTAACCTCTTGCGCCATTATCAGTCAAACTTGAGGTAAACTAGTGCCACTGCATGATAGTGATACTTAGAGTCATTGAGAGGTTAACTGAAATTCTTGACAAGATAACTTAACCTTCTACAGAGCTCCTTACTCAACCTTTAGAGATTAAGCCCTTCTAGCCCCAGTGCCTGCTTCCAACTTGCTGTCACAGGGTCCCCTCCCTTAACAATAGGAGTTCTGACCCCACTCTTTTTTGTGTAAAATAAAGCGCTCCACTTCTTCTGAGATCCTTCCCAGACCCAGAATAAAAAGTCAGCACTTACCTTTGTATTCTGCCCAACAGCAGGGCAGCTCAGCATCAGCAGGTTTAGGAGGTCATCTCCCTCCCATAGCCCTGTGGGGAAAGATAAAGCCTGAGTAATCTTGCTTAGGCTATCAGGGTTAGGGCAGCATCAATGTATGGGAGGCGCAGTGAGAATTATGTCCCACAAGTTCCCATTGCTCTAAAGCCACCAAAAGCTCTACTGTAGAGACTGATATGGACTACAGCTACACCCTAGAACAAAGCAGCATACTCTGGCACTAGTTTAAAAATAATAAACTCTTGATTGAAGAATCTAATCTAACACCTTACTTTACCTCTTCCTATCACTAACGTAGGCAAAGAGAATGACTGGAGTGGGAGGGAAGGGAGGAGCTATTTAACAGCTCTGCTGTGGTGCTCTTTGCCTCCTCCTGCTGACCAGGAGGTGAATATCCCATTAGTAATTAAGATGATCCGTGGACTCATCGTGTCTTAAAAAAGAAAAGGAAATAACACAAGGTGTAGAGATGCCTGATGATAAAGTTAACAATAACTGTCTTAAAATAAAGGGTGGGCCATGGACTCACTGTGTCAATAAATAAATAAATTTATCAGGTAAGCATAATTTTTTTTTTTTCTTAAGACACGGTGAGTTCACGGAATTATCAATTACTGTTGGGGATCAATACCCAAACTAGAGGACACAGATGATTAGGGAGGGACAAGACAGGTAACCTAAACAGAAGGCACCACTGCTCGAAGAACCTTTCTCCCAAAAAAACCTTGGCCGAGGCAAAAGTATCAAATTTGTCAAATTTGGACAGGGTATGCAGAGAAGACCAAGTTGCAGCCTGCAAAACCATTCCACAGAAGCTTCATTTTTGAAAACCCAAGAAAAAGACAGTCCTAGATGAATGAGCTGTAATTCTCTCAGGAGACT
The DNA here is from genome assembly GCF_027579735.1 of Bombina bombina. Taxonomy (NCBI): domain Eukaryota; kingdom Metazoa; phylum Chordata; class Amphibia; order Anura; family Bombinatoridae; genus Bombina; species Bombina bombina. The sequence goes on along the minus strand of NC_069499.1, from coordinate 839,021,413 downwards.
GCTGCCCAGCAGTCTCCTAAGCAAAACCAATTATTCTTCTCAACCAGAGAGAATGAGAAGTAGCAGAAGCTTTCTGACCTTAGCGTTTGCAGGAGAAACAAACAGGACAGAAGACTGACGAAAATCCTAGTTGTCTATAAATACATTTTTTTTTTTTTTTGGTTTCAAAGAGCTTTGTTGAGAGAAAGAATATAGATCAATTAACACATAGTAACACTTGCAAAGTGTCCACACAAAAACCAACAAGAGCAGACAACAATGATACAACCAAAATGAGAACATTATTTAGGTTTATACTTGAGGTAGGGGAAGGCGGGGAAGGGGGGGGGGATTGGGTGGCGGAAGGCCGGCACTGGTTCCTGTGTTTTTTTTTGTTTTTTTTTATTATCATCACAGAGAAACTGCGGGTTGCCAGTGAGGTTTAAATAGGGCTGCCCAATTCTCCCATTTAAGTTTGTGAAGCTCAATATTGTTTAACGTAAAGAATACATAATTCTTTTCCATAGCATTAATATAAGCCATGATTTCTAAAATAGAGCTCCACTCGGGGGGCCTATCTTTTTTCCAGGATCTAGCTATAGCTAGTTTTGTGGCAATGAAAAAGTAGATACATAAATAGCTTTGATATTTGGGGAGAGGATGTAGTCCTACGTGGAAAAGGGCAGTTTCCAGGGACTTAAGAACCCGGATGCCCAATTTCGACAGAGTCGCAAAGACCCTGTTCCATAATAACTTAATTTTAGGGCATCCCCACCAGATATGGAGGGAATCACCCGGTAGGCCGCAAGACCTCCAGCACAGAGGGGAAGTGATCAGACCCAACTTAAAACATCTTGTGGGCACAAAGTACCAATGTGATAACAATTTGTAGAATGCTTCAAACAAAGTTGTGCAGTGGATGGCTTTGGAAGTAAGGTCAAATGCTCTAGCCCATATCTGTGAAGGAAAAAAAGTATGTAGTATGTTTTCCCATTTCAGTAGATGGGTTGCCTTATCTATGGGCAGTGCTTCTTCCATTAACAAATAATGTTGAGACATAGGTCTAAACAGCTTCCCACCTCTCTGCCACCTAGCTTCCCAGGGAGTCAGAGGACGAGGAGGGGAAGGGGAGAATCCCCAGGAGCTAAGTATGCTCTTAAATCGCATAAATTCAAAATGTAGCTTGGGGGGGATTACCTGAGAACCCACAAGCTGGGTAAGGGGAGGAAAATGGTTAATTGATTGTGGGACCAACAGGTCTTTGAACTTCGTAAGCCCCAGATTGGTCCAGGTATTAGGGTAGGAGTCAGGGAGACCTAAAAGGAGGCCCGCGATAGAATGAATGGGTGATGGATGTGGTGCTACCCCATTGTTATGCCTGAGTTTGTCCCAGATAAGAAGGAAGCATTCCTTAATTATCGATGTAGAGGTGTCGCTGACAGTGAGGAGGGATCCAAATAAGATCCCGCAAATAAACATGGTTAGGCAAGGATGCCTGCTCCAGAGCGCTCCATTTGCTAGTGGGATTGATAATTCCCCACAGCGATATAGGAGTGAGCATAGCAGCTTCATAATATCGGATTACAGGTGGCCCTCTGTTTACAACAATTTGCACCGTTTCAGAATAACAACCTTTTTTTTCAGTCATGTGACTGCTATTGAAAAGCATTGAGAAGCAGTGCATTGATTAAAATAGCCAGTAGGTGGAGCTGTTCGCTTGTGTTGCAGCAAAGATATGCAAGCCAACTAAGCTGAAATTAATCAGTTTAAGCAGACCTGATCTATCGAGCAGCTTGCAAAGGAAAAAGATCTTCCTGTCAATAAATCAGTCCAGATTGGAATTCATAGAAAGAACTGTTTGCAGAAAAATGCAAGTAAAGTCTGTGTTGTGTGGTTATTTTATTAGGTTTATAATGATGTTTAGCAAATGTTTTTGTTCATTTAACTTAGTTTAATTATATATTATGTGTTGTGTGATTATTTTATTAGGTTTATAATGCTGTTTAGCTTTTAAAGTCTTCATTTCAAAGCTTTAAAAATAATGTATTAGGTGTTACTTATGCCAGTTTTGAGAGGGGCCTGGAACCTAACTCCCTCACTTCCCAATGACTTACATTATAAACTGGGTTTCAATTTACAACGGTTTCGATTTACAACCATTCCTTCTGGAACCTAACCCTGGTGTAAACTGAGGGCTACCTGTATAGAGGGCGATGCAATACCCCCGTAGGACTTGGGGAACTGCAGAACTTTATGAGCCACTCTGGCTGGCTTCCCACGCCACATGTATCTGGTGAACCTGCTCTGAAACTGCATTAGCAGGTGCCTAGGCAGCCAAAGTGGAAGGCACCTAAACAAATACGTCAATTTTGGGAGGAATGACATCTTGAGGGCAGTAATCCTGCCCAACCATGACACCGCCTGAAGGTTCCACTTAGAGGTCAGGGATTGCAGTTCAGATAGCAGTGGGATATAATTGTCCTGAATAAGCTGAGTGATGTTGTTTGAGATATAAATCCCTAAATACTTGATGTTTTCATTTTTACTCTGGAAGTTGTTTGTGTTTACAAGGTCTTGGATATAGTCTGAGGGGAACCCCCATGAATATAGTTCAGTTTTTGTAGGTTTTTTTTTTTTAATAATTTTTCTTTATTGAGGAGGATAAAATTAAAACATTACATAATTGTTGCATGTGCAGCCAGTATAAAACAAATGGTAACAATACAAAAGGTCATTGTAATATGTAACATTGTAAGATATTCAGATTGTAATAGAGCACATATAACAGGGTAACGTGAAATCAACCTCAGTTTTTCATACCTCTAGGAAATAAGTTTAACCATCCATAGATCAAAAAAAAAAAATACAAGATATAATATAAAATGTAGGATGCAATGTATTCTATATAATATACTATAAACTCCCCTAGTAATAAATAGAATCCGCAGTAGAGCCTTAAAACTAATATATCAAGCCACTTACGGCCTTTGTTCTGGTCTCAGTGGTCTTAAAAAAGGCCCATGATAAATGCTATAGAAAGAAGGACTTAGTAGGTACTATTGATCAGACCTGCTGATCTGAGTAAAATAGATGGATTCCGTGTTATGATATTGTGTGAAATAGGAGAAATACTAAGGGAGTAATGAAAAGTGCGGTATAGGCAAGAGAAAACATAATTTATGTAAGAACTTACCTGATAAATTCATTTCTTTCATATTAGCAAGAGTCCATGAGCTAGTGACGTATGGGATATACATTCCTACCAGGAGGGGCAAAGTTTCCCAAACCTTAAAATGCCTATAAATACACCCCTCACCACACCCACAAATCAGTTTAACGAATAGCCAAGAAGTGGGGTGATAAGAAAAAAGTGCGAAAGCATAAAAAATAAGGAATTGGAATAATTGTGCTTTATACAAAAAAATCATAACCACCACAAAAAAGGGTGGGCCTCATGGACTCTTGCTAATATGAAAGAAATGAATTTATCAGGTAAGTTCTTACATAAATTATGTTTTCTTTCATGTAATTAGCAAGAGTCCATGAGCTAGTGACGTATGGGATAATGACTACCCAAGATGTGGATCTTTCCACGCAAGAGTCACTAGAGAGGGAGGGATAAAATAAAGACAGCCAATTCCTGCTGAAAATAATCCACACCCAAAATAAAGTTTAAAGAAAACATAAGCAGAAGATTCAAACTGAAACCGCTGCCTGAAGTACTTTTCTACCAAAAACTGCTTCAGAAGAAGAAAACACATCAAAATGGTAGAATTTAGTAAAAGTATGCAAAGAGGAACCAAGTTGCTGCTTTGCAAATCTGAACAACCGAAGCTTCATTCCTAAACGCCCAGGAAGTAAAAACTGACCTAGTAGAATGAGCTGTAATCCTTTGAGGCGGAGTTTTACCCGACTCGACATAGGCATGATGAATTAAAGATTTCAACCAAGATGCCAAAGAAATGGCAGAAGCTTTCTGGCCTTTTCTAGAACCAGAAAAGATGAAAAATAGACTAGAAGTCTTTCGGAAAGACTTAGTAGCTTCAACATAATATTTCAAAGCTCTAACAACATCCAAAGAATGCAATGATTTCTCCTTAGAATTCTTAGGATTAGGACATAATGAAGGAACCACAATTTCTCTACTAATGTTGTTAGATTACACAACCTTAGGTAAAAATTCAAAAGAAGTTCGCAACACCGCCTTATCCTGATGAAAAATCAGAAAAGGAGACTCACAAGAAGAGCAGATAATTCAGAGACTCTTCTGGCAGAAGAGATGGCCAAAAGAAACAAAACTTTCCAAGAAAAAAGTTTAATGTCCAATGAATGCATGGGTTCAAAAGGAGGAGCTAGAAGAGCCCCCAGAACCAAATTCAAACTCCAAGGAGGAGAAATTGACTGAATGACAGGTTTTATACGAACCAAGTCTTGTACAAAACAATGAATATCAGGAAGATTAGCAATATTTCTGTGAAAAAGAACAGAAAGGGCAGAGATTTGTCCTGTCAAGGAACTTGCGGACAAACCTTTATCTAAACCATCCTGAAGAAACTGTAAAAATTCTCGGAATTCTAAAAGAATGCCAGGAAAAATGATGAGAAGACACCAAGAAATATAAGTCTTCCAGACTCTATAATATATCTCTCTAGATACAGATTAATCACTGAGTCAGAGAAACCTCTTTGACCAAGAATCAAGCGTTCAATCTCCATACCCTTAAATTTAAAGATTTGAGATCCTGATGGAAAAAAAGGACCTTGCGACAGAAGGTCTGGTCTTAACGGAAGAGCCCACGGTTGGCAAGAGGCCATCCGAAAAAGATCCGTCCATGCTGGAGCTACCAGCAGAACAAACGAGCATTCCTTCAGAATCTTGGAGATTACTCTTGGAAGAAGAACTAGAGGCGGAAAGATATAGGCAGGATGATACTTCCAAGGAAGTAATAATGCATTCACTGCCTCCGCCTGAGGATCCCGGGATCTGAACAGATACCTGGGAAGTTTCTTGTTTAGATGAGAAGCCATCAGATCTATTTCTGGAAGTTCCCACATTTGAACAATCTGAAGAAATACCTCTGGGTGAAGAGACCATTTGCCCGGATACAACGTTTGACGACTGAGATAATCCGCTTCCCAATTGTCTATACCTGGGAAATGAACCGCAGAGATTAGACAGGAGCTGGATTCCGCCCAAACCAGAATTCGAGATACTTCTTTCATAGCCAGAGGACTGTGAGTCCCTCCTTGATGATTGATGTATGCCACAGTTGTGACATTGTCTGTCTGAAAACAAATGAACGACTCTCTCTTCAGAAGAGGCCAAGACTGAAGAGCTCTGAAAATTGCACGGAGTTCCAAAATATTGATCGGTAATCTCACCTCCTGAGATTCCCAAACCCCTTGTGCCGTCAGAGACCCCCACACAGCTCCCCAACCTGTAAGACTTGCATCTGTTGAAATTACAGTCCAGGTCGGAAGAACAAAAGAAGCCCCCTGAACTAAACGATGGTGATCTGTCCACCACGTCAGAGAGTGTCGTACAATCGGTTTTAAAGATATTAATTGAGATATCTTTGTGTAATCCCTGCACCATTGGTTCAGCATACAGAGCTGAAGAGGTCGCATGTGAAAATGAGCAAAGGAGATCGCGTCCGATGCAGCAGACATAAGACCTAAAATTTCCATGCATAAGGCTACCAAAGGGAATGATTGTGACTGAAGGTTTTGACAAGCTGATATCAATGTTAGACTTCTCTTGTCTGACAAAGACAGAGTCATAGACACTGAATCTATCTGGAAACCTAAAAAGGTTACCCTTGTCTGAGGAATCAATGAACTTTTTGGTAAATTGATCCTCCAACCATGATCTTGAAGAAACAACACAAGTCGATTCGTATGAGATTCTGCTAAATGTGAAGACTGAGCAAGTACCAAGATATCGTCCAAATAAGGAAATACCAATACCCTGTTCTCTGATTACAGACAGAAGGGCACCGAGAACCTTTGTAAAAATTCTTGGAGCTGATGCTAGGCCAAACGGTAGATAGAGCCACAAAAACATAATTTATGTAAGAACTTACCTGATAAATTAATTTCTTTCATATTAGCAAGAGTCCATGAGCTAGTGACGTATGGGATATACATTCCTACCAGGAGGGGCAAAGTTTCCCAAACCTTAAAATGCCTATAAATACACCCCTCACCACACCCACAATTCAGTTTAACGAATAGCCAAGAAGTGGGGTGATAAGAAAAAAGTGCGAAAGCATATAAAATAAGGAATTGGAATAATTGTGCTTTAAAAAAATCAAAACCACCACAAAAAAGGGCGGGCCTCATGGACTCTTGCTAATATGAAAGAAATGAATTTATCAGGTAAGTTCTTACATAAATTATGTTTTCTTTCATGTAATTAGCAAGAGTCCATGAGCTAGTGACGTATGGGATAATGATTACCCAAGATGTGGATCTTTCCACACAAGAGTCACTAGAGAGGGAGGGATAAAATAAAGACAGCCAATTCCTGCCAAAAATAATCCACACCCGGAATAAAATTTTAATGAAAAAACATAAGCAGAAGATTCAAACTGAAACCACTGCCTGAAGTACGTTCCTACCAAAAACTGCTTCAGAAGAAGAAAACACATCAAAATGGTAGAATTTAGTAAAAGCATGCAAAGAGGACCAAGTTGCTGCTTTGCAAATCTGATCAACCGAAGCTTCATTCCTAAACGCCCAGGAAGTAGAAACTGACCTAGTAGAATGAGCTGTAATCCTTTGAGGCGGAGTTTTACCCGACTCGACATAGGCATGATGAATTAAAGATTTCAACCAAGATGCCAAAGAAATGGCAGAAGCTTTCTGGTCTTTTCTAGAACCGGAAAAGATGACAAATAGACTAGAAGTCTTTCGGAAAGACTTAGTAGCTTCAACATAATATTACAAAGCTCTAACAGCATCCAAAGAATGCAATGATTTCTCCTTAGAATTCATAGGATTAGGACATAATGAAGGAACCACAATTTCTCTACTAATGTTGTTAGAATTCACAACCTTAGGTAAAAAATTCAAAAGAATTTCGCAGCACCGCCTTATCCTGATGCAAAATCAGAAAAGAAGACTCACAAAAAAAGAGTAGATAATTCAGAGACTCTTCTGGCAGAAGAGATGGCCAAAAGAAACAAAACTTTCCAAGAAAGTAATATAACGACCAAAGAATGCATGGGTTCAAAAGGAGGAGCTTGAAGAGCCCCCAGAACCAAATTCAAACTCCAAGGAGGAGAAATTGACTTAATGACAGGTTTTATACGAACCAAAGGTTGTACAAAACAATGAATATCAGGAAGATTAGCAATCCTTCTGTGAAAAATAACAGAAAGAGCAGAGATTTGTCTTTCAAGGAACTTGCGGACAAACCTTTATCTAAACCATCCTGAAGAAATATAAGTCTTCCAGACTCTATAATATATCTCTCTAGATACAGATTTACGAGCCTGTCACATAGTATCAATCACAGAGTCAGAGAAACCTCTTTGACCAAGAATCAAGCGTTCAAACTCCATACCTTAAAATTAAGGTTTTGAGATCCTGATGGAAAAAAGAACCTTGAGACAGAAAGACTGGTCTTAACGGAAGAGTCCACAGCTGGCAAGAGGCCATCCGGACAAGATCCGCATACCAAAACCTGTGAGGCCATGCTGGAGCTACCAGCAGGACAAACGAGCATTCCTTAGAATATTGGAGAATACCCTTGAAAGTAGAACTAGAGGCGGAAAGATATAGGCAGGATGACACTTGTAAGGAAGAGATAATGCATCCACTGCCTCCGCCCGAGGATCCCGGGATCCGGACAGATACCAGGGAAGTTTCTTGTTTAGATGAGAAGCCATCAGATCTATTTCTGGGAGTTCCCACATTTGAACAATCTGAGGAAATACCTCTGGGTGAAGACCATTCGCCCAGGTGCAACGTTTGGCGACTGAGATAATCCGCTTTCCAATTGTCCATACCTGGGATATGAACCGCAGAGATTAGACAGGAGCTGGATTCCGCCCAAACCAAAATTCGAGATACTTCTTTCATAGCCAGAGGACTGTGAGTCCCTCCTTGATGATTGATGTATGCCACAGTTGTGACATTGTCTATCTGAAAACAAATGAACAACTCTCTTTTCAGAAGAGGCCAAGACTGAAGAGCTCTGAAAATTGCACGGAGTTCCAAAATATTGATCGGAAATCTCACCTCCTGAGATTCCCAAACCCCTTGTGCCGTCAGATACCCCCACACAGCTCCCCAACCTGTAAGACTTGCATCTGTTGAGATTATAGTCCAGGTCGGAAGAACAAAGAAGCCCCCTGAACTAAACGATGGTGATCTGTCCATCATGTCAGAGAGTGTCGTATAATCGGTTTAAAGATATTAATTGAGATATCTTTGAGTAATCCCTGCACCATTGGTTCAGCATACAGAGCTGAAGAGGTCACATGTGAAAACGAGCAAAGGAGATCGCATCTGATGCGGCAGTCCTAAGACCTAAAATTTCCATGCATAAGGCTACCAAAGGGAATGATTGTGACTGAAGGTTTTGACAAGCTGATATCAATGTTAAACTTCTCTTGTCTGACAAGGACAGAGTCATAGACACTGAATCTATCTAGAAACCTAAAAAGGTTACCCTTGTCTGAGGAATCAATGAACTGATTGGTAAATTGATCCTCCAACCATGAACTTGAAGAAACAACACAAGTCGATTCGTATGAGATTCTTTGAAAATGAGAAGACTGAGCAAGTACCAAGATATCGTCCAAATAAAGAAATACCAAAACCCTGTTCTCTGATTACAGAAAGAAGGGCACCGAGAACCTTTGAAAAAAATTCTTGGAACTGAGGCTAGGCCAAACGGTAGAGCCACAAAACTGGTAATGCTTGTCTAAAAAGAGAATCTCAGACACTAAAAGTGATCTGGATGAATCGGAATATGCAGATACACATCCTGTAAATCTATTGTAGACATATAATGCCCTTGCTAAACAAAAGGCAGGATAGTCCTACAGTAACCATCTTGAATGTTGGTATCCTTACATAACGATTCAATATTGATAGATCCGGAACTGGTCTGAAGGAATTGACCTTCTTTGGTACAATGAAGAGATAAAATAAAACCAAGCCCCTGTTCCAGAACTGGAACTGGCATAATTACTCCAGCCAACTCTAGATCTGAAACACATTTCAGAAATACTGAGCCTTTGCTGTGTTAACTGGGACACGGGAAAGAAAAAAATCTCTTAGCAGGAGGCCTTAACTTGAAGCCAATTCTGTACCTTTCTGAAACAAAGTTCTGAAACCAGAGATTGAGAACAGAATTGATCCAAATTTCTTTGAAGAAAACGTAATCTGCCCCATACCAGCTGAGCTGGAATAAGGGCCGCACCTTCATGGGTACTTAGGAGCTGGCTATAGGTTTTTATAAGGCTTGGATATATTCCAAACTGGAAATAGTTTCCAAACTGATACCGCTCCTGAGGATGAAGGATCAGGCTTTTGTTCCTTATTGTGAGGAAAGGAACGAAAATGATTATTAGACCTAAATTTACCTTAGATTTTTTATCCTTTGGTAAAAAAGTTCCCTTCCTTCCAGAAACAGTTGAGATAATAATTTATTACCCTGGAAAGAAAGGGAAAGCAAAGTTGACTTAGAAGACATATCAGCATTCCAAGTTTAATCCATAAAGCTTTTCTAGCTAAAATAGCTAGAGACATATACCTGACATCAACTCTAATGATATCAAAAGATGGTATCACCAATAAAATTATGAGCATGTTATAGAATAATAATAATGCTATAAAATTATGATCTGTTACTTGTTGCGCTAAAGCTTCTAACCAAAAAGTTGAAGCTGCAGCAACATCCGCTAAAAATATAGCAGGTCTAAGAAGATTACCTGAACATAAGTAAGCTTTTCTTAGAAAGGATTAAATTTTCCTATCTAAAGGATCCTTAAATGAAGTACTATCTGCCGTAGGAATAGTAGTACATTTAGCAGGAGTAGAGACAGCCCCATAACCTTAGGGATTTTGTCCCAAAAAACTCTAATCTGTCAGATGGCACAGGATATAATTGCTTAAACGTTTAGAAGGAGTAAAAGAATTACCCAAATTATTCCATTCCCTGGAAATTACTTCAGAAATAGCATCAGGGAGATTAAACACTTCTGGAATAACTACAGGAGATTTAAAAACCTTATTTAAACGTTTAGATTTAGTATCAAGAGGACCAGAATCCTCTATTTCTAATGCAATTAATACTTCTTTAAATAAAGAACGAATAAATTCCATCTTGAACAAATACAAAGATTTATCAGCATCAACCTCTGAGACAGAAACCTCTGAACCAGAAGAACCATTATCAGTATCAGAATGATGATGTTCATTTAAAAATTCATCTGAAAAAAGAGAAGTTTTAAAAGACTTTTATGTATACTAGAAGGAGAAATAACAGACATAGCCTTCTTAATGGATTTAGAAACAAAATCTCTTATGTTATCAGGAACACTGAGTATTAGATGTTGACGGAACAGCAACAGGTAATGTAACAGTACTAAAGGGAATTTTATCTGCATTAACAAGTTTGTCATAACATTTAATACAAACAACAGCTGAAGGAACAGATACCAAAAGTGATACACTTAGCTTTGGTAGCTCCAGCACCGGGCAGCGATTTTCCTGAAGTATCTTCTGACTCAGTTGCAACGTGGAACATCTTGCAATATGTAATAGAAAAAACAACATATAAAGCAAAATTGATCAAATTCCTTAAATGACAGTTTCAGGAATGGGAAAAAAAATGCCAGTGAACAAGCTTCTAGCAACCAGAAGCAATAAATAATGAGACTTAAATAATGTGCAGACAAAAGTGACACCCATATTTTTTTAGCGCCAAATAAGGCGCCCACATTATTTGGCGCCTAAATGCTTTTGGCGCCAAAAATGACGCCACATCCGGAACGCCGACACTTTTGACGCAAAAGAACGTCAAAAAATGACGCAACTTCCGGCGACACGTATGACGCCGGAAACAGAAATTTTTTTTGCGCCAAAAAAGTCTGCGCCAAGAATGACGCAATAAAATGAAGCATTTTCAGCCCCCGCGAGCCTAACAGCCCACAGGGAAAAAGCCAAATTTTTTAAGGTAAGAAAAAATGATTGATTCAAATGCATTATCCCAAATATGAAACTGACTGTCTGAAAATAAGGAATGTTGAACATCCTGAGTCAAGGCAAATAAATGTTTGAATACATATATTTAGAACTATATAAAAAAGTGCCCAACCATAGCTTAGAGTGTCACAGAAAATAAGACTTACTTACCCCAGGACACTCATCTACATGTTGTAGAAAGCCAAACCAGTACTGAAACGAAAATCAGCAGAGGTAATGGTATATATATATATATAAGAGTATATCGTCGATCTGAGAAGGGAGGTAAGAGATGAATCTCTACGACCGATAACAGAGAACCTATGAAATAGACCCCGTAGAAGGAGATCATTGCATTCAAATAGGCAATACTCTCCTCACATCCCTCTGAGAGGAAAACCGGGCTCCAACCTGCTGCGGAGCGCATATCAACGTAGAATCTAGCACAAACTTACTTCACCACCTCCATAGGAGGCAAAGTTTGTAAAACTGATTTGTGGGTGTGGTGAGGGGTGTATTTATAGGCATTTTAAGGTTTGGGAAACTTTGCCCCTCCTGGTAGGAATGTATATCCCATACGTCTCTAGCTCATGGACTCTTGCTAATTACATGAAAGAAACTGCATAATTTGTTCTCCTAAATCTAAGAGACTTATTACTGGGGGGGAGGCGGAGGTTGTATATTAGTTGTGGTGAGTTGCAGGGATAAAAAGAATGGACTATTACACATCTAGAGCAAGGGGAGATTTATTTGAAATCCGACTTGTCAGTGTGTCATACGCATGAAGAGGGAGAGATATGAGGTCAGTGTTACAGTACCAGAGAACAACTCCTGTAGGTCCCACTAATACAAGGGATACTAGTTGGCTTGCGGTATTATATCTGTTTACTTATTAATGGTCAAGGGGTGGAAATCACAATGTATGTAATCCCGAGATGCAATAGAGGGCTGGAGTCTCCTCTAAACAGGGTAGTGTTACCTCAATATGAAAAAAACTATTGTGGTCAATCCCACAACAGCAAATTTTTATTTTCTCTTTTAAGAAAAAACTGCATTGGACCGGATGTCTGGGTACGGGCCCTATACCCCACAGCAGGTACCTGTTCTAAACAATATAAGAGTAGTATTATGAAAGGCAACACATGTGATACTTACCCGAATAGCAGTCATCTAGTCAAGTCATAACACCCAGCGCTACATTTATAGCATAAAGTTAAAATCTGAGAGAACTTTGTATGCATAGGTGGATAAAGTACATGAGACCATAAGTATGAAGGTGCTATACAGTGCTAGGGAACCACTAAATCTCCACTCAGTTGGTACATTATAAAACAACCCACTCAGTATTGCCTATTGGGGTAGTAAGAAAAAGCAGAAAGAACAAAACAGAAGAGGGGGGGTAATATGTGTGTATACGTAAAGCCAGGAATAGGGGTTTGTAAGAGCTCATACATAACTTGTAAATACATTCATCAACACTATAAGATGAGAAGCACACCTTTAATACAATAAGCTAAAGTGCTATAAAATTATAAAAAACTTTTAACCCTCCTATGATTATGGATGAATATGACCCCATTGTGTTGAATCAGTGTGGGGGAGAAGAGACATACAAATCAACAGCACACTGCTTTCAACTATTATGCAAATAAACCCCACAATAATGGTAAAGTACACACAGAGGCAGAGGGACTATATTCATATGGGTATTACTATGCTATATCAAACTTAACCAAACAATAATCTGGTAAAGTGCAAAGATAGCTACCCTAGACTGTACTACCACTGCAAGAGCTCAGTTAGGACATATTCAGCAGTGTGGTTATAAAATGGAGTTGAGTAATCATACAGGCTAGAGTCCCAATAGGTTAAAACTGCAATAAGTAACAAAGGGCATCTGATCAACACAAGGAACACAATGGGTTTTTATTACTTGATTTCAAGGGTGAGTTTGCTTAGACCCAGGGGTTACTTATGGGTACGATAAAGTTCCATATATGGGCAGCTATTGGAAGTAAATTGAAAATAAACAGTATCTTTATAGTGCACTGAAACATCAAAAATGCAAGGCAGCCTGTCTATATCAATCCACAAACAGATAATTATTTGGTACAACACTTGAGAACATAACTGTAACAAAAATGAGAAACCCATATATGGCATTACAAAGAAGTCCGGTTCCTGCTATGACTAACCCATCTCATAGTAACTTATGTTTAATAAAAGGCTCACTGTCCATCTTTCACACTGGCTAGTTTGCTGTGGAGGCCGACTGACATTTTCCAATATGCACAGCCTACGGCGCCATGAGATAAAAACTAGTGTCATTTTGCATAAACTCAACTTTGCAGAGATTTCTCTTTCGCCCAGCAGCTCCCTCTGTGTAGCCGTAGGCAGGGCAGACATGATTTGGGGATCCGCAGGTCCATCCACGCAGTCTGCAGGATGTGCCCCTGCATTTAAGGACTTGGGAGCTTTAGAGAGATCACACACAAACGGCGTATGCTGAGGCCCCAACCGGGATGTTCTACTCAGTCCAGGCATCAGCAGGCTCACATGAACCTCAGGTTTCACACTGTCATCTGGTAAGCGGTCAGACACTTTTCCTCCCGCTGTGCGGTTAGACCATGGTCGTGCTTGTTGAGTTCCACCCTGCACCGCCGCGCCATGGGCCAAAACAATATGCAGGGGTTTGAGATCACTTGCGTAGCTGCACGTATCTGTGTTAGGCCAACCAAAAGCACTAGGTGTCTGTGTCGGGTGTAGTGGCCTTCTTGCGGCAGTCTGAGGCTCTTTAGGTACAGTTTGTGAGGGCTTGCGTGTTGGTAGGTGGTGCTGAATTTTTTTGGGAGACAGATTGCCACTGAGAGATGAATATGCCAGGGTTAACTCACACTCCAATCTGAAAGTGGGCACAAAGTAGGTTTTTTACGCTTGTTTCCCATTCAAAAGCCATGTTCTTGAACTTCCACGTGGGAGAGAAGACAGCAGCTTCTGGGTAGTCTGGTTGCTAGGCAGGCCGATATCCAGCCGTTCTCCTCACTGCACAACTATTATTCGACGTCCCGAGGGCTCTCTACCCCTTCTTAAGAACTAGTGGTGTCCATAAAGTATATATGTAATGGGCTGACGGTCAATTTAAGAAAAATTATGAACAATTTCAGCAGAGCTGAAGTGAGGTGCGACCGTTCAGAGCCCAAGCTTGCTCCGCCCCCAGTTTTTGTAGGGTTTAATTTGTAGAAATACATATCGCCAAAGAGTTTCAAGAGGGACAAAAGCTGAGTGATAATATCTTTAGGGGAAGTGGAAAAAATGGTGATGTCATCCGCAAAAAGCGCAATTTTGTGGGAAGTACTGTGTAAGGTAATACCTTCCAAAGAGGGTTCCTTGCGGATGAGTTCGGCAAGGGGCTCTATAGCCAAGGCGAACAAGAGAGGGGATAGCGGGCAGCCTTGACGGGTGCCGTTGGACAGTGAAAATGGAGCAGAGCAAAATCCCATACCCGACCCTTGCTGAAGGGGAAGAGTACAGAGCTTGAATATGAGAGTGCATTTCCGCTGGGAACCAAAATGCCTCCAGAACCTCCCAGAGGTATTCCCATCTGACCCTATCAAATGCCTTCTCGGCATCCAATGATAGGATCGAGAAGGGTTTATTTAGTCTAGTGACCTCCATAGCAATGCTCAGTAAGCGCCTGGTGTTATTGGGCCCCTCTCGGTTGGGAATAAAGCCCACCTGGTCCTCGTTGATTAGATTGGGGAGTAGTGTAGCTATTCTATTAGCCAAAATTTTTGAATAGATTTTAATATCTGTGTTTATAAGGGAGATTGACCTGTAACTGGAACATAAACATGGATCTTTATTGGGCTTCGGGATAGTTATAATTGTAGCTTCTAGGAATTCCCTGCGAAATGAGCCTTGCGAGCCAGCTGTGTGGAAAAAACGTAAGAGAGGGGATAATTCAGCCCTGTAAGTTTTATAGAACAGAGAGGGAAAGCCATCAGGGCCTGGGGCCTTAAGCGGTTTAAGATGCCTAATTACCTGTTTAACCTCGGATAGGGAGATGGGGCCTCTCAGGGAATCCTGTTCGGCCATCGACAGAGTAGGGAGGTTAAGTTGTTTAAGAATTTGCTTGATAATAGGCCGGGGCATATCAGGGGGAGACTCAGAATCCATAATGTTGTAAAGGTCTTCATAATATTTGGCGAAGAGGGAACTTATCTGACTGGGCAAGGTAGTGGACTGGCCGTTGTGCTTTAGCATTTGAATGCGAGAAGCACTTTCTTTATGGCGTAATCTATTAGCTAGTAATGTGTCAGCTTTATAACCCTTATAATAAAATAGTTGCCTAGTCTTAATAAGTTGTTGTGTGCGTTTCAGTTCCAGTTCACAGATATGGGCTTTCAAAATACGAATCGCTTCCGTTTGTGGTGTTGCAGGAGAGCTGCGATTCTGAGCTTCCAAGTTTTTGAGTTCACTAAAGGCTTGTGATAGGGGTAATCCCCGAGCTTTCCATCGGTTAGCCTGTTTTTTTTAATAATCAAGCCTCTAATAGAGGCCTTCAAAGCTCCCCAAAGGGTATCATCGGAAACTAAGTCATTTAATTCAATTAATTCCTTCATGGAATTCCGTAGTTCTTCTCTAAAAGGGATGTCAGAAAGTAAGGTGTGGGGCATGGTCCAGGAAGAAGGGCATGGTTTATCAGTAGGTTCGCTAAGAGTAAGGGAAACCTGGTCATGGTCTGACCATGGGCAAACGTGAATTTTAACTTTTCTATCATGGTCTAAGGTTTGGGCCTGGGAAAAAATATAATCCAACCTGGAATAAGTTGAATGGGCATGTGAGAAATGTGTGAAATCTATGTCCTGCGAATTGAAGGCTCTCCAAACATCATAAAGCCCGAATTTCAACATAAGGGACCTAAATTTGAGGGATAGGTTATCACTACGGGCAATTCCCGATTGAGTTCTGTTTGTCTTTTTATCTAAAAGAGGGTCCCATACCAAATTGAAGTCCCCGCCAATAATTACCCTGCCCTGACCGTACTTATCTATCAATTTAAGGATTTTGTGAAGGTACTTGCACTGGCCAGTATTAGGAAGGTATATAGAGGCGATCGTGTACAGAATTTGGTTGAGCTTACATTTTAATATTATGTATCTGGCCTGGGGGTCTTTTTCAATGAAGGTTATCTCACACGCCAGGCGCCTCTGTATCAGGATAGCCACCCCTCTTGCCTTGGAGGAGTACGGCGCAAGTTCAATTTTAGTGTAATTTTTAGAGATAAGTCTAGGGATATCTCCCTCTTTCCAGCGTGTCTCTTGGAGGAGAACCACGTCCGAATTCGAGTGTGATAGTGATCTAAGAAAAATGCTACGCTTGTCTGGCGAATTCAAACCCCTAACGTTATGAGTAAGGAATTTTATATTATTACTATGAGCCATTTGATAAAGTAGGAGGAAAGGAATGCCAGGGCCTGCCGGGGGTAAAGGGAGAAGGAAGGAGGGAAGGGATAAACATGTTTGACATTAAATAAATCTGCTAACAAGTTATGGGGGTATTGTGGTGGAAGTAGTCCACCAAGTTGAGCCCAAGACACAGGCTAATTTGGGGGGGGGGAGGGTTTCAAAATATGAGCAACAAGGTCAGAGTGGTATAAACCAACAGGATATATAATCTTTAAACATTCTAAACAATCTATAACAATACTATTGAATAGGTAGAGCAAGGTAAGGTACAACTGACATAGGTCCATAACTTTGTACTTTTAACAAAAGCCCAGGATCTACCGGAAGTAGTTAAACAAGGTAGCTTACCCCCAAGGGTGCTCAGTGGTCAAAACCAAGATCCGGGACCATTGTAGCTCAGGGTCATTTGAAATAAGTACAGCGAAATAAAGTGAAACTATACTAGCCATGTAACTTTTAACGAAAACACAAGGAGGTGTGACCAGAGGTAGTCAGACCAGTTAGCCCACCAAAAAGGGCACAGGATGGGGGAACTCCCATGTACGAGACCTTTATATTTCAGGGTCACGTATGAGAGGCTGGTGCTTAGGCCTTTTTGGTCTTTGTTCCTTGACCTGCCATTTTAGTGGGGAGGCTCTAAGTCTGGCTTGAGGGGGTGCTTGAACTTTGCTTGCAGGTGGACGCAGGCCCCAGGACTCCAAAAGAGAAAAGCCATGGCTTAGGCTATTAATCGTGTGGGACTGGTTATCTTTAGTAACAACAATTTTGATTGGGTACCCCACCTATATTTTATGTTTTCTCTCCTGAGAACTTCTGTAACTGGGGAGAACAATCTCCATTGTTGGAGGGTATGCTGAGAGAGATCTTGAAGCAGTTGAATCTCCTTGAATCTCTTGGAAAGAGAAGGCCTATGAAAAGCCGCTTGTAAGATCCAGTCTTTAACGCTATAGCTATGGAAGCAAACAATAACGTCTCTGGGTTTATCAGATGAAAGCGAACGGGGCCTAAGATCTCGGTGACACCTTTCCAAAGTGTTAGGTAACATTTCGAAAGTCCCAAGCAGTTTTTGAAAGAGGTCTGAGAGGAAGGCATGTAGCTCAGAGGGTAAAACTGTTTCTGGGATACCCCTGAATCTAATATTGCTCCTGCGGGACCTATCTTCCAGGTCGGCAAGTTTGAGTTCCAATTGTGTTATCTGGTCTGCAAGGGCTTCTGAATACTAAAGGAGGTTGGTATGATCGGTGGCCAGATCGTCTTGCTTGCGTTCCAAGGCATCCACATGTTCACCTATCTCAGATATATCTTTACGTAATTCAGCTGAGCTACGGTGAATCTCCTTCGTGATGGATAAAGTCTGGGCAGCCAACATCTTCTGCATAGCAGACTTCGTAAGGTATCTAGAGGAGTCTGTGCTAGAATTAACACTAGACTGGGAACCTTCGTCTTGCGAGTCCGGATCCACTTGGCTAGTAACCGACTTGCTAGGCCCTTGCTGAGCCTGTAGCGAGAAGTGGTCCAGAACAGTCTTCTGAGGCTTAGTTTGGGATTTGAATTGTCTCCTTGCGGTATGAGGCATTGCACAGACAAGTTACGGACCTTGATGGCTGATAATAAGAATACACACTCCGAGTAAGCAGCACCCCGTATACCAAAATGGGCAGGTTTTATGAGGCAGAGTGACAAGTTACATATTAGAACAAAAGACAAAGTATATATATATATCATAGGTTACACATGCTGTTCAAGTAGGGCAACCACTCTGACCTTCCCGCTATCCTGCCTACCACATCGGGTGAGGAAAAGTCCTCTCCATAACCCCAAAAGAAGGGACAATCAGTCTACAAAAACCGGCGTGGAGGCAGGGCAGCACGAACAATTATAACATATAGATAAGAGCCTGCAGTAGCAATCATAGACAAAAACTTGGACCTGTTCCAAGCCCCAACCCTCACCTCGGGGAAGAAAGGATACGTCCCGAAGGAAGTGGAAAAGGAGAGAGGTTGTGACCCACCCAGACAAGCTGGGCAGGAGCGGGGAGGGCAAGGGATACAGAAACTCTAAACAAACAGTAAGTGAGTAAGATACAATACAGTAGTCAGACAGATGTACTGAAAAAGGGCTAGGCAGTATGAGAGCGAAAATTTAGACAGTGCAGAAAAAATACATTACACTTTGAGTAGGCGACTCCAAGACACCCCAACTTGCTGCAAAAATATAAACAGGTTAAATAAAGGCACAAATATGACACTACACTCTGAGTGAGGACCACAGAGATACAGTAGCTGATGCAGCAGCCAAAAGAAATATACAGTTCATTAATTAGCCCCCTAGAATTTCCAGAGCAGTTAGAGCCGTAGTGTAAACATGGGGAATGGTGGAAGGGGTGTATCACCTGCAGAATAAGAGCCAGGTCCCAGGGGCTCAAGCTGTGTGGGCCCAAACCTAACAGTGATCTTGTGTATGATCAGGAAGGCCTGCTGGCCCTAGAATAAGTTTGTCTCCTTAAAGTACCAAGGTACAATATCCAGTTCATAGGCTGAACAAAGTTCACTAAGGTTCTGGGTGCCTCCCTCACCAGAGGGTTTTTTTTCTAAGCTGTATTGAGTTAGGTCTTGGTGATGGTATAGTGTGATTCAAGCAGGGCCTATTGGAATGTTGCGAGAGCCCTATGAGGGTAGGCTGGGCAATGAATATTTAGTTGCCAATCCAGGCTACCATGTGCCCTTAACCCTTTAAACTGTATTTATAAAGTCCTCCTAAGTACTTAGTATGAGGCACAGAGATATGGGGCCTAGAAAAGGAGCCTGCGTGGTGACTGTTATTTTGATGCCTCACTATGCTGTTAAGGCTGATCCCCTTTGGTGTAAAGAAGCAGGTGATATATGTGTAGCTGTAGCCTTACTGGTGGGGAGAGGAATGGGCTGCACAGTACCCCCTACTATGAATTACTCAACAAGTGTAGGTCTCACTCAGTAATTGGCTTAACACCGGTGTTCCAAGAATGGCAGCTGTTCCAGCGGGTCCTCCTTAAAGTATGCTCACAAGCAAGACACCGGAACACAGGAGCCGATCTCTGTAAGCTGCAATAGTAGGCTCAGTGTGTGTCCCGATAACCCGTCACGGGCCGCAGGACCAAGATGGCGACCACTCCACTTCTCACTGCCCTCTGCGATCCTCACTAGTGAAGAACACGCCGGATATCCCCACAGCAGGTAAGTTCTGTTAGCGGCAATTTACTTAGGCCACTTTCTCAAACCCCCAGCCGGCTGTAGGCGATGGGCACACCGACTCCACGTGGGCTCAAGTTAGCTAGCAGCTAGTCTCACTTCTGCATCAAGCTTAGGCCTCTTCTATCTTGTCGCCACTTGCTGGAATGCCCACTGCTGTTCCGGAGTGGAGCCCCGACCCTCCAGATTGAAGAGCAGATGAAGGTGGCGAGAACAAGTACAGGGAACTTGTGATGAGTTTGACGCTGATGCGCTGTCAGGAGAATAGATTGCTCCACAGGGTAGCAAAGCGTTGATAGGGCCCAGACAAACCCAGATATCGGGTCAGTAAAGTTCCCTCAGTGGTGTAGAAGAGGTTTTTAACAGCAAAAGGATCTCAATTTAAGAAAAATCAGTAACAAAAGTAAGGAACTCCGCACTAAAACGTCTGCACTGCACGGCAGGCAACTCCGCCCCCCTATAAATACAATTTTAAAGCACGCACAACCTCCAAGTTGTGCAACAAACGTTCTTCAGAGAAGAAGAACTAAGACAAAGAGAAGGAACAACAATTCCTGGTTAAAATTTCTGACCGAAACCACTTTAGGAAGGAACCTAACTTAGTACGAAGAACCACCTCATCGGCATGAAAGATAAGGTCGAAACACAGTGCAAAGCTGAGAGTTCCGACATTCTCCGAGCAGAAGAGATAGCAATAAGAAACAAAACCTTCCAAGATAAGTTAATATCTATGGAATGCAATGGCTCAAATTGAGCCTGCTGCAAAACTTAAAGAACAAAGTTAAGGCTCCCAGGAGGAGCAACAGATTTAAATACGGGCCTAATACTGACCAAGGACTGACAAAAAGATTGCACATCTGGCACGTCCGCCAGACGCTTATGTAGCAAAAAGATAATGCAGAAATCTGACCCTTCAGAGAACTGACTGACAAAACCCTTCTCTAGACCTTCCTGTAAAAAGGACAACATTCTAAGAATCCTGACCCTACTCCAAGAGTAGCCCTTGGATTCACACCAATAAAGATATTTACATCATATCTTATGGTAAATCTTTCTCGTAACAGGCTTGCAAGCCTGAATCATGGTCTCAATGACCGACTCAGAAAAACCAAGCTGAGACAGAACTAAGCATTTAATCTCCAAGCAGTCTGCCTCAGAGAAACGAGATTTGGATGAAGGAAGGGACCCTGAAGTAGAAGGACCTTCCTCAGAGGCAGTCTCCAAGGTGGAAGAGAAGACATCTCTACTAGGTCTGCATACCAGAACCTGCGTAGTCACGCAGGGGCTATGAGAATCACAGACGGTCTCTCCTGCTTGATACGAGCAATAACTTGTGGAAGGAGAGCAAATGGAGGAAACAGGTATGTCAACCTGAAATTCCAAGGGACCCCCAGAGCATCTATCTCCAGCATGGAGGTCAAGGGATCTGCATGTGGATCCCTTGACCTCGAACCGTACCTCAAAAGCTTGGCATTCTCCTGAGAAGCCCTCAAATCCAGCTCCGGCCACCCTCATTTGAGGGTCAGGCTGGAGAACACCTCTGGATGGTGCTCCCACTCCCCGGGAAGAAAAGCCTGTCTGCTCAGAAAATCTGCTTCCCGGTTGTCCACACCTGGAATGTGGATGGAAGATAGACAACAATAGTGGGCTTCCGCCCACTGAACAATTCAAGTCACCTCCTACATGGCTAAGGAACTTAGAGTTCCTCCCTGGTGGTTGATGTAACCATTGGGGTGATATTGTCTGACTGGAACCAAGCTAAGGACTACTGAAGCCATCCAAGCATTGAAAATCGCTCTCATCTCCAAGATGAGAAAGAGGAGAGCAGACCCTTCCGATTCCCTAATCCCTGTGTCTTAAAAAAGTCCCAGACTGCTTCCCAGCCCAGCAGGCTGGCGTCCGTGGTCACATCACCCAGGAAAGACTCCAGACGCACGCGCCCTAAGACAAATACTCCTGGAAAACCACTACGGGAGAGAGTCTCTCGTCTACTAATCTAGATCTATCCTTTGAGACAGATCCAAATGTTCTCCATTTTATGGAGGATAACAAAGGAAATGATGTTCATGGTAATCATCAGACAAATTCCCTCCATACATAGAGTCACTTGAAAAGTGAAGGAAAAAACTACTGCAGCTAAAGCCAAACTCCCAACCTTCTGGTTGCAAAATGGTTAAGCTATCTACCGGACCATTAGAGCTTGCTGTTGGCTGGAAAGTAGAATTAAAAGACCAGTGTGTTAAAGAGACACTGAACCCAATTTTTTTTCTTTCGGGATTCAGATAGAGCATGCAATTTTAAGCAACTTTCTAATTTACTCCTATAATCAATTTTTCTTCGTTCTCTTGCTATCTTTATTTAAAAAAGGAGGCATCTAAGCTTTTTTTTTTGTTCAGCACTCTGGACAGCACTTTTTTTATATTGGTGGATTAATTTATCCACCAATCAGCAAGGACAACCCAGGTTGTTCACAAAAAATGGCCTGGCATCTAAACTTACATTCTTGCATTTCAAATAAAGATAGCAAGAGAATGAAGAAAATTTGATAATATGAGTAAATTAGAAAGTTGTTTAAAATTTAATGCTCTATCTGAATCACGAAAGAAAAAATTTGGGTTCAGTGTCCCTTTAACTACTCTCCCAAATCGTCTTGCAGAGAGAGGAAAAGGAATAAATCCTTGATTATCTGACCTCAGTTAGAAATCTCATAGAGAATCTGTTAAAGGGACACTGAACCCAAATTTTTTCTTTCATGATTCAGATAGAGCATGCAATTTTAAGCACTTTTCTAATTTACTCCTATTATCAAATTTTCTTCATTCTCTTGGTATCTTTATTTGAAATGCAAGAATGTAAGTTTAGATGCCGGCCCATTTTTGGTGAACAACCTGGGTTGTTCTTGCCGATTGGTGGATAAATTAATCCACCAATAAAAAAGTGCTGTCCAGAGTACTGAACCAATAAAAAAAAGCTTAGATGCCTTCTTTTTCAAATAATGATAGCAAGCGACCAAAGAAAAATTGATAATAGGAGTAAATTAGAAAGTTGCTTAAAATTGCATGCTCTATCTGAATCACGAATGAAAAAAAATTGGGTTCAGTGTACCTTTAAGGTCCCCCAAAAAATTACCCTCGTAGACAGAACAAGGGAATTCTCCAGATTTATTTCCCATCCAAGGGAAAGTATATTGGACAAGATCTCTGGCAAAGAGAGTTTGCTCAAATGAAGAATGACACATGAACTATATAATGTCCAGAAAAGCACTGCAATATCCCAAGACTTAAGTCTTTCTAGGATGACGAAACTCAGAAACTTGAGAAGATCTCGAGAGAATAATAAATACACATCCTTCAGGTCTATGTTCGTTATAAAAAGGCCCTCTTGAACCAAAGGAGAATGGATAATACTTTGAAGGGCAGAACCTGAGCAACTTGAGGTAAATACCTAGATCCCTTTCCCAGACTGGGACTGGAACTATCACTCCCAGAGAGAAAGATCCTGAACCCAGTTCAAGAATGCCTCCCATCATTACCTAGATTGCAGATACTCTAGAAGTAGATATCTGCCCCTGGGAGGAAATCTTAGATTGAGCTAAAATTGGTTGGATTGCATAAAGAGGAAAAAGAAAAACTTTCCTTTAGTCTTACTCTCTTGGCGAGTGGTAGCACAACCAATTTTCGTAAAGTCAGAGGAAAAGTCTGCCAGGCCAAGTCCAAACATCCTTAGAAAGGAAACGCCATAAGCGTGTATTTGGAGGAAACCTAAAGTATTGAATCAATACAAATGCAGAACTATAAAGTCTAGACTGTACCACTAAGTCACAAGAAGGCTTCTCAGCTGACCAAGATCTCAGCCACAATCCCTGCTGGCTAACACCACATGACTAATAAGACAAGGCAATTGCTCTAAACAACAATTAAACCTCCAGCTTTCTATCCATGGGATCCTTAAAGGAGCAGCTATCGTCCATAGGGATCAAAGTACTCTGTGCCATCGTAGCAAAGTCTACTAGGGCACAGAACATCTAAATGGAGTCAGTGATAGGAAAAATTCCTACACACACGGGAGCCAGGGAGAAAGGTATCCCTAGCTTCCCCAATTCCTGTGAAAATATCCACAGCACGTCTACAAACACTTTCTCGTCCAAGTAGTTAAAACCTCCTTTAACAGTACATGAGGTGTGTAAGCATACATCTGAAGGATACCACTTCAGCATCAGACGAAGGAATTATACTGTCCGCCTCTGAGATTTCACCTTCAGAAACTACCAGCGAATCCTCCTCACCCAACTTCGGAGAGTGTGTGATCTGAGTAGCAGAAGCAGAAACCTTACCTATCTGAAAACTTTAATGTCCTCTTGCATTTTCCCTCTAGGGAAGAAAAAAAAGACAGATAAAGCCACAAATACCGCAGAGGATACCTGAGCTGCAAAATCTGTAGGCAAATACGCTCCCAATGGAGATTGAGAGGAACCGCAGGGCACTGCATGTGGAACAGGATTCTGTTGCAATTAAAACATGAAAAACAACAGACAAACCCTCATAGGCTGGAAAAGTACAACAGACAACCCCTCATAGGGTGGTAAAACTATAGACTGGTGTCAGGGTGCCAGGAATCAGACTGAGACGAGAAGTGCAAAAATAATCACACCTTTATTAATAGCAAAAAATAATAAAAAGTCCACAAGTCAAATAAGCCAGGAATCAAAACCAGAGCTGGTAGTCAGACGAGCCGAGTCAGGAACCAAAGCGAATAGTCAGACGAGCCGGAATCAGGAACAAGGAAAAAAGCAGAGTCAGGAACAAGGAAAACAGCAGAGTCAGGAACAAGCCAGGGAACAGGAACCAGGAAGGACGTCAGGCAGCCAGGTAATACACAGGAACTCTCACAAACAGGTCTGAGACAACGCAAAGGCAAAGCATACTGAACAGAGGCCCTTTAAATAATAAGTGATGACATCACAATTCTGAGACTGCATCCTATCTCACATGGATGATGCACACCAGTCTGGCCATAAAATGAAGTGCAGGAATTGAGCAGCATCCCCCACAATGCACCAGTCAGGAAGATAGGTGAGTAAAATGGCTGCCAGCAGCACATGGCAAACACAACAGGGAAAAAACCCTGACAACTGGAGGGTAACCCCAAACTTGCATATAAAAATAATCTTATTAAATTTAAAGTAATACAAAATGACAGTGGAAATTTATATATTATAGTTCTTTCTGAGGAGTGCAAATTCACAATTACAAG
The DNA here is from genome assembly GCF_027579735.1 of Bombina bombina. Classification (NCBI taxonomy): domain Eukaryota; kingdom Metazoa; phylum Chordata; class Amphibia; order Anura; family Bombinatoridae; genus Bombina; species Bombina bombina. The sequence continues at coordinate 838,996,288 of NC_069499.1, read as the reverse complement.
AGCTGCGTGATTTGTAGCAACCGTGGGCTATGAGTCTAGGGTCTTAGCAACAACGACAGGGATAATTACTCCATATTTTGACTCTTATTCCTGTCTGATAGAAGAACATAGCACCGCTATGAGTCTCTAGCGGTTTTCCCCAGAGAAGCCGCACTGTCAACACATCGCTCCGTTCTAACGGAGACAAAGGCAGCGTTGCCAACGACCAGCTCAGAAAGACACAAAAATGGTGCTTCCCCACCACAATGAAAAGGAAGGAGGCGGGACTTACTCTCAAGGATCGGCACACAAGTGGGGACAGAAACGAAGAGCGCAGCATACTAACCTCACGCCTCATTCTGTCATTCGAAGAGTCACCAACACTCAGAACACAGAGGGCTGAAAAACATGAAGCTAACAAGTTCACACTGCATTAGATTCATCCAGAAATCATAAGTTGCAATTAACCCCTAATGAGCTAAAATAAATCCATAATCAGGGAATACTCTATAATAGAGCTGCAACAACTAATCAGCATAATCGATAATAATCGATTATGAAAATAGTTGTCAATGAATCTCATAATCGATTAGTTGGTTTGCAATTAGTTGGTCTGTGCACAGCACCAGCTGCTTCACTCCAATGAGCTTCTGCACATGGTATTGTGTTTTATGGTTATGCCTTTAGCCTAAAGGACGTCTACAGATATTTTACTTTTCACTTTTTTAGGACACTATAAGTTTCTTTTTAAGTTTACAACTATTCCTGTCTTATGTGCAACCCAGAAATAAAATAGGAGTCATCATTTGGATTTTTATATAAAATCAGGTGATTTGGGACTATGCTTTGCATGATATAGTGCCAAGCTTGTTATTTACACCTAGCCCTAGATTGATGGCATTTGTTATATGAATTGATGTCACTATTACCTGTTTGCACAGTTTTTAGTGGATCGCTTGCTATTGCTGATATATGTACTGTATAGATAAATGTGTAAGGCTGTGTCCTTTTACTGATATATATATATATATATATATATATATAGTCTTTAGCCCTTTTGCCTTTTTTTTAATTAATTGGAATATGTACAAAATTCAACCACTGTAAGTATATATCTGTTATTTTAAGAGTAGACTAGATATTTTCCCCCAAAACCTTATAGATGGTTATTTACCACTGCATATAGATATTCAAGATATGTTTATGTTAAAATGAAGTCCAGGCTTACTTTGTGGAGAGGCCCCTTGCATTGGTGGAGAACTAACAAAGATAAATAGCCCACCTTCGTGAAATTGGCAAAACCCTATTTATGCATCTCAGGCACCTCAACACCATCTCTGCTGCAGGCAAAATAGCTGCAAAAAAGATCAGCCAGGCGCATGTGAACATGTTGACATTTTTGCATTTCAATGCAAAGTTTCTGAAAGAGTGAATAACAGAATGTTATAAACAATGGTAGTCTACCTATTACTAGTTCTACCTCTTTTCAAACAGTTTGTGGTTTTGTTTTGCTTAATTATAAAAAATGTGTTCTGCTGCTTAAAAAAAAAAATTGGACCAACAGTTGTGTTAATGTAAAGTTTTAGTTGGAAGTTTATATTTATAACACGCAATATCTGGACTTTATTTTAAATAAAGGAAAAAATTAATTTATTCATTTTTTTATCCGATTAGTCAATTAATCGTAAAAATAATCGTCCGATTAATCGATTATGAAAATAATCGTTAGTTGCAACCCTACTCTATAAAGTATTACCCCATGTCTCCTGGTCACCAGTGCCTGCGTCCTGCCTAAAATATCCTTTCCAAGGACATATACATGTCCCAGAATATTGCAGTCTAATTCTCTTAAGTGCAAGTCCCCAAAATATAGAAGACTGAGCACTTACCTGTATCTAGCCGTCCGGCAGGGGGACAGCCTACCCAGCATGAGAGGATGCCGCTCCTCACAGAGGCCTGTAGAAAAAAAGAAAGAACAGAGTAAACCTACTCAGGCTTTCTATACCAGGGCAACATAATGTTAGGAAAACACAGCAAGGTCCACCTTACAAGTTCCTAACTGCTTTAAAGCCACCACTGTGCTACTGAAGAGACTAACGTGGAGTACAGCTATACCAAGTTTGACAGGAAAGATCAGAGCAAACCTGCTCAGGCTTTCAAAATAATAAAATCTTGATTGACGTGAAATAATCCAAATTTCTTCATACACCAAAACTTCACCTCCTCCTTACACTGAAGACAAAGAGAACGACTGGGGTTTGTGGGAAGGGAAGTGATACTTAACAGCTTTGCTGTGGTGCTCTTTGCCTCCTCCTGCTGGCCAGGAGTGATATTCCCAACAGTAATTGATGATTCCGTGGACTCACCGTGTCTTAAGAAAGAAACAAACAATATTTTCCATGAAAGTAGTTTAATGTCCAATTTATGCATATGTTCAAAAGGAGTAGCATGTAAAACTTCTAATACTAGGTTAAGACTACAAGCAGGGGAAAAAAGGTCTAATTACAGGTGTAACCTGGATTAAAGCCTGGATAAAACAAGAATATCAGGAAGGTTAGCAATCTTCCTATAGAGAAAAAACTAAATTTATGCTTACCTGATAAATTTCTCTCTTTCCGGATATGGTCCACGGCATTATCAATTACTGTTAGGAAAATCACTCCTGGCCAGCAGGAGGAGGCAAAGAGCACCACAGCCAAGCTGTTAAGTATAACTCCCCTTCCCACAAACCCCAGTCATTCGACCGAAGGTAAATGGAGAAAAAAGGAGCAACACAAGGTGTAGAGGTGCCTGAGGTTTTAGTTAAAAAACAGAATTTATGTTTACCTGATAAATTACTTTCTCCAACGGTGTGTCCGGTCCACGGCGTCATCCTTACTTGTGGGATATTCTCCTCCCCAACAGGAAATGGCAAAGAGCCCAGCAAAGCTGGTCACATGATCCCTCCTAGGCTCCGCCTTCCCCAGTCATTCGACCGACGTAAAGGAGGAATATTTGCATAGGAGAAACCATATGATACCGTGGTGACTGTAGTTAAAGAAAATAAATGATCAGACCTGATTAAAAAACCAGGGCGGGCCGTGGACCGGACACACCGTTGGAGAAAGTAATTTATCAGGTAAACATAAATTCTGTTTCCTCCAACATAGGTGTGTCCGGTCCACGGCGTCATCCTTACTTGTGGGAACCAATACCAAAGCTTTAGGACACGGATGAAGGGAGGGAGCAAATCAGGTCACCTAGATGGAAGGCACCACGGCTTGCAAAACCTTTCTCCCAAAAATAGCCTCAGAAGAAGCAAAAGTATCAAACTTGTAAAATTTAGTAAAAGTGTGCAGTGAAGACCAAGTCGCTGCCTTACATATCTGATCAACAGAAGCCTCGTTCTTGAAGGCCCATGTGGAAGCCACAGCCCTAGTGGAATGAGCTGTGATTCTTTCAGGAGGCTGCCGTCCGGCAGTCTCGTAAGCCAATCTGATGATGCTTTTAATCCAAAAAGAGAGAGAGGTAGAAGTTGCTTTTTGACCTCTCCTTTTACCAGAATAAACAACAAACAAGGAAGATGTTTGTCTAAAATCCTTTGTAGCATCTAAATAGAATTTTAGAGCACGAACAACATCCAAATTGTGTAACAAACGTTCCTTCTTTGAAACTGGATTCGGACACAAAGAAGGCACGACTATCTCCTGGTTAATGTTTTTGTTAGAAACAACTTTCGGAAGAAAACCAGGTTTAGTACGTAAAACCACCTTATCTGCATGGAACACCAGATAAGGAGGAGAACACTGCAGAGCAGATAATTCTGAAACTCTTCTAGCAGAAGAAATTGCAACCAAAAACAAAACTTTCCAAGATAATAACTTAATATCAACGGAATGTAAGGGTTCAAACGGAACCCCCTGAAGAACTGAAAGAACTAAATTGAGACTCCAAGGAGGAGTCAAAGGTTTGTAAACAGGCTTGATTCTAACCAGAGCCTGAACAAAGGCTTGAACATCTGGCACAGCTGCCAGCTTTTTGTGAAGTAACACAGACAAGGCAGAAATCTGTCCCTTCAAGGAACTTGCAGATAATCCTTTCTCCAAACCTTCTTGAAGAAAGGATAGAATCTTAGGAATTTTTACCTTGTCCCAAGGGAATCCTTTAGATTCACACCAACAGATATATTTTTTCCATATTTTGTGGTAAATTTTTCTAGTTACAGGCTTTCTGGCCTGAACAAGAGTATCAATGACAGAATCTGAGAACCCTCGCTTTGATAAGATCAAGCGTTCAATCTCCAAGCAGTCAGTTGGAGTGAGACCAGATTCGGATGTTCGAACGGACCTTGAACAAGAAGGTCTCGTCTCCAAGGTAGCTTCCATGGTGGAGCCGATGACATATTCACCAGGTCTGCATACCAAGTCCTGCGTGGCCACGCAGGAGCTATCAAGATCACCGATGCCCTCTCCTGATTGATCCTGGCTACCAGCCTGGGGATGAGAGGAAACGGCGGGAATACATAAGCTAGTTTGAAGGTCCAAGGTGCTACTAGTGCATCTACTAGAGTCGCCTTGGGATCCCTGGATCTGGACCCGTAGCAAGGAACCTTGAAGTTCTGACGAGAAGCCATCAGATCCATGTCTGGAATGCCCCACAATTGAGTAATTTGGGCAAAGATTTCCGGATGGAGTTCCCACTCCCCCGGATGAAATGTCTGACGACTCAGAAAATCCGCTTCCCAATTTTCCACTCCTGGGATGTGGATTGCAGACAAGTGGCAGGAGTGAGTCTCCGCCCATTGAATGATTTTGGTCACTTCTTCCATCGCCAGGGAACTCCTTGTTCCCCCCTGATGGTTGATGTACGCAACAGTCGTCATGTTGTCTGATTGAAACCGTATGAACTTGGCCTTTGCTAGCTGAGGCCAAGCCTTGAGAGCATTGAATATCGCTCTCAGTTCCAGAATATTTATCGGGAGAAGAGATTCTTCCCGAGACCAAAGACCCTGAGCTTTCAGGGGTCCCCAGACCGCGCCCCAGCCCACCAGACTGGCGTCGGTCGTGACAATGACCCACTCTGGTCTGCGGAAGCTCATCCCCTGTGACAGGTTGTCCAGGGACAGCCACCAACGGAGTGAATCTCTGGTCCTCTGATCTACTTGTATCGTCGGAGACAAGTCTGTATAGTCCCCATTCCAAAATCCTCATTTCTAAGGAGTCTATTATTGTTCCCAAGAAGGGAACCCTTGTTGACGGAGATAGAGAACTTTTTTCTACGTTCACTTTCCACCCGTGAGATCTGAGAAAGGCCAGGACAATGTCCGTGTGAGCCTTTGCTTGAGGAAGGGACGACGCTTGAATCAGAATGTCGTCCAAGTAAGGTACTACTGCAATGCCCCTTGGTCTTAGCACCGCTAGAAGGGACCCTAGTACCTTTGTGAAAATCCTTGGAGCAGTGGCTAATCCGAACGGAAGTGCCACAAACTGGTAATGCTTGTCCAGGAATGCGAACCTTAGGAACCGATGATGTTCCTTGTGGATAGGAATATGTAGATACGCATCCTTTAAATCCACCGTGGTCATGAATTGACCTTCCTGGATGGAAGGAAGAATTGTTCGAATGGTTTCCATTTTGAACGATGGAACCTTGAGAAACTTGTTTAGGATCTTGAGATCTAAGATTGGTCTGAATGTTCCCTCTTTTTTGGGAACTACGAACAGATTGGAGTAGAACCCCATCCCTTGTTCTCCTAATGGAACAGGATGAATCACTCCCATTTTTAACAGGTCTCCTACACAATGTAAGAATGCCTGTTTTTTTTTTTTTATGTGGTCTGAAGACAATTGAGACCTGTGGAACCTCCCCCTTGGGGGAAGCCCCTTGAATTCCAGAAGATAACCTTGGGAGACTATTTCTAGTGCCCAAGGATCCAGAACATCTCTTGCCCAAGCCTGAGCGAAGAGAGAGAGTCTGCCCCCCACCAGATCCGGTCCCGGATCGGGGACCAACATCTCATGCTGTCTTGGTAGCAGTGGCAGGTTTCTTGGCCTGCTTTCCTTTGTTCCAGCCTTGCATTGGTCTCCAGGCTGGCTTGGCTCTCTGCCTATGATTAGGGAAAGCCCCTAGAGAATAAGGTGTCCAATACAGTGCCTGCCGGTTATTTTACATAATTCCCAAGATTAAAATAATTCCTCAAGGCTATGGAGTATAAAATATGTTTATATATAAATCGATTTAGCCCAGAAAATGTCTACAGTCTTAAAAAGCCCTTGTGAAGCCCTTTTTTTCTTTCTGTAATAAAAATGGCTTACCGGATCCCATAGGGAAAATGACAGCTTCCAGCATTACATTGTCTTGTTAGAATGTGTCATACCTCAAGCAGCAAAAGTCTGCTCACTGTTCCCCCAACTGAAGTTAATTCCTCTCAACAGTCCTGTGTGGAAACAGCCATCGATTTTAGTAACAGTTGCTAAAATAATTTTCCTCTTACAAACAGAAATCTTCATCTCTTTTCTGTTTCAGAGTAAATAGTACATACCAGCACTATTTTAAAATAACAAACTCTTGATTGAATAATAAAAACTACAGTTAAACACTAAAAAACTCTAAGCCATCTCCGTGGAGATGTTGCCTGTACAACGGCAAAGAGAATGACTGGGGAAGGCGGAGCCTAGGAGGGATCATGTGACCAGCTTTGCTGGGCTCTTTGCCATTTCCTGTTGGGGAGGAGAATATCCCACAAGTAAGGATGACGCCGTGGACCGGACACACCTATGTTGGAGAAATAAAAATCTTAAAATAAAGGGCAGGGACGTGGACTCACCATAGCCAGAAACAACATAATTTATGTAAGAACTTACCTGATAAATTCATTTCTTTCATATTAGCAAGAGTCCATGAGCTAGTGACGTATGGGATATACATTCCTACCAGGAGGGGCAAAGTTTCCCAAACCTCAAAATGCCTATAAATACACCCCTCACCACACCCACAAATCAGTTTAACGCATAGCCAAGAAGTGGGGTGATGAGAAAAAAGTGCAAAAGCATAAAAAATAAGGAATTGGAATAATTGTGCTTTATACAAAAAAATCATAACCACCACAAAAAGGGTGGGCCTCATGGACTCTTGCTAATATGAAAGAAATGAATTTATCAGGTAAGTTCTTACATAAATTATGTTTTCTTTCATGTAATTAGCAAGAGTCCATGAGCTAGTGACGTATGGGATAATGACTACCCAAGATGTGGATCTTCCACGCAAGAGTCACTAGAGAGGGAGGGATAAAATAAAGACAGCCAATTCCGCTGAAAATAATCCACACCCAAAATAAAGTTTAAATCTTATAATGAAAAAAACTGAAATTATAAGCAGAAGAATCAAACTGAAAGAGCTGCCTGAAGTACTTTTCTACCAAAAACTGCTTCAGAAGAAGAAAACACATCAAAATGGTAGAATTTAGTAAAAGTATGCAAAGAAGACCAAGTTGCTGCTTTGCAAATCTGATCAACCGAAGCTTCATTCCTAAACGCCCAGGAAGTAGAAACTGACCTAGTAGAATGAGCTGTAATCCTTTGAGGCGGAGTTTTACCCGACTCGACATAAGCATGATGAATTAAAGATTTCAACCAAGATGCCAAAGAAATGGCAGAGGCCTTCTGACCTTTCCTAGAACCGGAAAAGATAACAAATAGACTAGAAGTCTTTCGGAAATTCTTAGTAGCTTCAACATAATATTTCAAAGCTCTAACTACATCCAAAGAATGCAATGATCTCTCCTTAGAATTCTTAGGATTAGGACATAATGAAGGAACCACAATTTCTCTACTAATGTTGTTAGAATTCACAACCTTAGGTAAAAATGTAAAAGAAGTTCGCAACACCGCCTTATCCTGATGAAAAATCAGAAAAGGAGACAAGAAAGAGCAGATAATTCCGAGACTCTTCTAGCAGAAGAGATGGCCAAAAGAAACAAAACTTTCCAAGAAAGTAATTTAATGTCCAATGAATGCATAGGTTCAAATGGAGGAGCTTGAAGAGCCCCCAGAACCAAATTCAAACTCCAAGGAGGAGAAATTGACTTAATGACAGGTTTTATACGAACCAAAGCTTGTACAAAACAATGAATATCAGGAAGATTAGCAATCTTTCTGTGAAAAAGAACAGAAAGAGCAGAGATTTGTCCTTTCAAGGAACTTGCAGACAAACCTTTATCCAAACCATAAAAACCATGAGAAAGACACCAAGAAATGTAAGTCTTCCAGACTCTATAATATATCTTCCTAGATACAGATTTACAAGCCTGTAACATAGTATTAATCACAGAGTCAGAGAAACCTCTTTGACTAAGAATCAAGCGTTCAATCTCCATACCTTTAAATTTAAGGATTTGAGATCCTGATGGAAAAAAGGACCTTGCGACAGAAGGTCTGGTCTTAACGGAAGAGTCCACGGTTGGCAAGAGGCCATCCGGACAAGGTCCGCATACCAAAACCTGTGAGGCCATGCTGGAGCCACCAGCAGAACAAACAAGCATTCCTTCAGAATCTTGGAGATTACTCTTGGAAGAAGAACTAGAGGCGGAAAGATATAAGCAGGATGATACTTCCAAGGAAGTGACAATGCATCCACTGCTTCCGCTTGAGGATCCCTGGATCTGGACAGATACCTGGGAAGTTTCTTGTTTAGATGAGAAGCCATCATATCTATTTCTGGAAGTCCCCACATTTGAACAATCTGAAGAAATACCTCTGGGTGAAGAGACCATTCGCCCGGATGTAACGTTTGGCGACTGAGATAATCCGCTTCCCAATTGTCTATACCTGGGATATGAACCGCAGAAACTAGACAGGAGCTGGATTCCGCCCATACCAGTATTCGAGATACTTCTTTCATAGCCAGAGGACTGTGAGTCCCTCCTTGATGATTGATGTATGCCACAGTTGTGACATTGTCTGTCTGAAAACAAATGAACGATTCTCTCTTTAGAAGAGGCCATGACTGAAGAGCTCTGAAAATTGCACGGAGTTCCAAAATATTGATTGGTAATCTCACCTCCTGAGATTCCCAAACCCCTTGTGCTGTCAGAGACCCCCAAACAGCTCCCCAACCTGTCAGACTTGCATCTGTTGAAATTACAGTCCAGGTCGGAAGAACAAAAGAAGCCCCCTGAACTAAACGATGGTGATCTGTCCACCACGTCAGAGAGTGTCGTACAATCGGTTTTAAAGATATTAATTGAGATATCTTTGTGTAATCCCTGCACCACTGGTTCAGCATACAGAGCTGAAGAGGTCGCATGTGAAAACGAGCAAAGGGGATCGCGTCCGATGCAGCAGTCATAAGACCTAGAATTTCCATGCATAAGGCTACCGAAGGGAATGATTGTGATTGAAGGTTTCGATAAGCTGAGATCAATTTTAGACGTCTCTTGTCTGTCAGAGACAGAGTCATGGACGCTGAATCTATCTGGAAACCTAAAAAGGTTACCCTTGTCTGAGGAATCAATGAACTTTTCGGTAAATTGATCCTCCAACCATGATCTTGAAGAAACAACACAAGTCGATTTGTATGAGATTCTGCTAAATGTGAAGACTGAGCAAGTACCAAGATATCGTCCAAATAAGGAAATACCACAATACCCTGTTCTCTGATTACAGACAGAAGGGCACCGAGAACCTTTGTAAAAATTCTTGGAGCTGTTGCTAGGCCAAACGGCATCTGTTGAAATTATATATATCGGAATATGCAGATATGCATCCTGTAAATCTATTGTGGACATATAATGCCCTTGCTGAACAAAAGGCAGGATAGTCCTTATAGTTACTATTTTGAATGTTGGTATCCTTACAAAACGATTCAATATTTTTAGATCCAGAACTGGTCTGAAGGAATTCTCCTTCTTTGGTACAATGAAGAGATTTGAATAAAACCCCAGCCCCTGTTCCAGAACTGGAACTGGCATAATTACTCCAGCCAACTCTAGATCTGAAACACATTTCAGAAATGCTTGAGCCTTCGCTGGATTTACTGGGACACGGGAAAGAAAAAATCTCTTTGCAGGAGGCCTTATCTTGAAGCCAATTCTGTACCCTTCTGAAACAATGTTTTGAATCCAAAGATTGTGAATTGAATTGATCCAAATTTCTTTGAAAAATCATAATCTGCCCCCTACCAGCTGGGCTGGAATGAGGGCCGCACCTTCATGTGGACTTGGGAGCTGGCTTTGGTTTTCTAAAAGGCTTGGATTTATTCCAGACTGGAGATGGTTTCCAAACTGATACCGCTCCTGAGGGCGAAGGATCAGGCTTTTGTTCCTTATTGTGACGAAAGGAACGAAAACGATTATTAGACCTAAATTTACCTTTAGATTTTTTATCCTGTGGTAAAAAAGTTCCTTTTCCTCCAGTAACAGTTGAGATAATAGAATCCAACTGAGAACCAAATAATTTATTACCCTGGAAAGAAAGGGAAAGCAAAGTTGACTTAGAAGACATATCAGCATTCCAAGTTTTAAGCCATAAAGCTCTTCTAGCTAAAATAGCTAGAGACATATACCTGACATCAACTCTAATGATATCAAAGATGGCATCACAAATAAAATTATTAGCATGTTGAAGAAGATTAACAATGCTATGAGAATTATGATCTGTTACTTGTTGCGCTAAAGCTTCTAACCAAAAAGTTGAAGCTGCAGCAACATCCGCTAAAGATATAGCAGGTCTAAGAAGATTACCTGAACATAAGTAAGCTTTTCTTAGAAAGGATTCAATCTTCCTATCTAAAGGATCCTTAAAGGAAGTACTATCTGCTGTAGGAATAGTAGTACGTTTAGCAAGAGTAGAGACAGCCCCATCAACCTTAGGGATTTTGTCCCAAAATTCTAATCTGTCAGATGGCACAGGATATAATTGCTTAAAACGTTTAGAAGGAGTAAATGAATTACCCAAATTATTCCATTCCCTGGAGATTACTTCAGAAATAGCATCAGGGACAGGAAAAACTTCTGGAATAACAACAGGAGATTTAAAAACCTTATTTAAACGTTTAGATTTAGTATCAAGAGGACCAGAAACCTCTATTTCTAATGCAATTAAGACTTCTTTAAGTAAAGAACGAATAAATTTTATTTTGAATAAATATGAAGATTTATCAGCATCAATCTCTGAGACAGAATCCTCTGAACCAGAGGAACCATTATCAGAATGATGATGTTCATTTAAAAATTCATCTGAAAAATGAGAAGTTTTAAAAGACCTTTTACGTTTACTAGAAGGAGGAATAACAGACATAGCCTTCTTAATGGATTTAGAAACAAAATCTCTTATGTTAACAGGAACACTCTGAGTATTAGATGTTGACGGAACAGCAACAGGTAAGGTAACATTACTAAAGGAAATATTATCTGCATTAACAAGTTTGTCATGAAATTCATTACAAACAACAGCTGGAGGAACAGATACCACAAGTTTACAACAGATACACTTAACTTTGGTAGATCCAGCACCAGGCAGCGTTTTTCCAGAAGTATCTTCTGACTCAGTGTCAATCTGGGACATCTTGCAATATGTAATAGAAAAAACAACATATAAAGCAAAATTGATCAAATTCCTTAAATGACAGTTTCAGGAATGGGAAAAAATGCCAGAGAACAAGCTTCTAGCAACCAGAAGCAATAAATAATGAGACTTAAATAATGTGGAGACAATAGTGACGCCCATATTTTTTAGCGCCAAAAAAGACGCCCACATTATTTGGCGCCTAAATGCTTTTGACGCCAAAAATGACGCCACATCCGGAACGCCGACACTTTTGGCGCAAAAAAAACGTCAAAAATGACGCAACTTCCGGCGACACGTATGATGCCGGAAACAGAAAAAAATTTTGCGCCAAAAAAGTCCGCGCCAAGAATGACGCAATAAAATGAAGCATTTTCAGCCCCCGCGAGCCTAACAGCCCACAGGGAAAAAAGTCAAATTTTAAGGTAAGAAAAAAATTGATTTATTCATATGCATTATCCCAAATATGAAACTGACTGTCTGAAATAAGGAACGTTGAACATCCTGAGTCAAGGCAAATAAATGTTTGAATACATATATTTAGAACTTTATATAAAAGTGCCCAACCATAGCTTAGAGTGTCACAGAAAATAAGACTTACTTACCCCAGGACACTCATCTACATGTAGTAGAAAGCCAAACCAGTACTGAAATGAGAATCAGTAGAGGTAATGGTATATATAAGAGTATATCGTCGATCTGAAAAGGGAGGTAAGAGATGAATCTCTACGACTGATAACAGAGAACCTATGAAATAGACCCCGTAGAAGGAGATCATTGAATTCAAATAGGCAATACTCTCCTCACATCCCTCTGACATTCACTGCACGCTGAGAGGAAAACCGGGCTCCAACCTGCTGCGGAGCGCATATCAACGTAGAATCTAGCACAAACTTACTTCACCACCTCCATAGGAGGCAAAGTTTGTAAAACTGATTTGTGGGTGTGGTGAGGGGTGTATTTATAGGCATTTTGAGGTTTGGGAAACTTTGCCCCTCCTGGTAGAAATGTATATCCCATACGTCACTAGCTCATGGACTCTTGCTAATTACATGAAAGAAAATGAAATTTATCAGGTAAGCGTAAATTTTGTTTTCTTTCCTAAGATATAAAGAGTCCACGGCATCATCAATTACTGTTGGGAACCAATACCCAAGAAAGAGGACACAGATGATTAGGGAATAACAAGACAGGTAACCTAAACAGAAGGCACCACTGCTTGAAGAACCTTTCTCCCAAAAGAAGCCTCAGTCCAGGCAAAAGTATCACATTTTGAAAAAGAATGCAGAGAAGACCAAGTTGCAGCCTTGCAAATCTGTTCCACAGAAGCTTCATTTTTGAAAGCCCAATAAGAAGACACAGCCCTAGTGGAATGAACAGTAATCCTCTCAGGAGGCTTCTGTCCAGCAGTCTCATAAGCCAAACAAATTAAACTTCTCATCCAGAGAGAAAGAGAAGTTGCAGTAGCTTTCTGACCTTTCCCTATCCCAGAGAAACATACAAATAGGGCAGAAGACTGGCAAAAATAATTAGTCGCCTGAAGGTAAATTTTTTAGTGTTGTGCAACAAGCGTTCCTTATGAGGAGGATTAGGACAGAGAAGGAACAACAATTTCCTGATTAATATTTCTATCCGAAACAACTTTAGGAAGGAAACTAAACTTAGTACGAAGAACCGCCTTATCGGCATGAAAATATAAGATGAGGCAAATCACACTGGAAAGCTGAGACTTCCGAAACTCTCAGAGCAGAAAAGATAGCCATAAGAAACAAAACCTTTCAAGATAACAACTTAATATCTATGGAATGCATTGGCTCAGACGGAGCCTGCTGCAAAACCTTAAGAACAAGATTAAGGCTCCAAGAAGGAGCAACTGGCTTAAACACAGGCCTGATTCTGACCAAGGCCTGACAAAAAGATTGCACATCTGGCACATCCACCAGAAACTTATGTAACAAGACAGATAAAGCAGAAATATGACCCTTCAGGGTACTGACTGACAAACCTTTTTCCAGACCTTCCAGGAGAAAATACAGAATCCTAGGAATCCTGACCCTATGAGGAGAGGCTAGCCAAACTGGGTCTGTTTTCTTTAGAAAAAAGGCGCTTAAGAGGTGACATGATTACTTTATATAAATATATTCAAGGCCCATATACAGAGATGGCAGAAGCGCTGTTTATTCCAAGAAAATTGTTTGTGACCAGAGGTCACAATTTAAGCTTGGAGGAAAGGAGATTTAATCTCCTGCAACGGAAACGTTTTTTCACTGTAAGAGTAATAAATTGTGGAACTCATTACCAAAGGAGGTAGTGAATGCCAATACCCTAGATACATTTAAAAATTATTTGGATACATTTCTGTCTATAAACAAAATTCATGGATATGATTGCTAGTATTAAATGGGTCACCTTTTAGTGGGATTATTTAAGCTTAACTGGAGCTTTTTGTATATATTTTAGATTTGTATAGGTTGAACTCGATGGACTTCAGTCTTTTTTTCAACCTCATCTATGCTACTATGTTACTCCAAGAGTAGCCCTTGGATTCACACCAATAAAGATATTTACGCCAGGTGAGGCCAAGCCATCAGAGCATTGAAAATCGCTCTCAACTCCAAGATATTTATGGGGAGAGTTGACTCCTCCCAAGTCCCTGCGCCCTTAACGATTCTCAGACTGCTCCCCAGCCCTGCAGGCTGGTGTCCGTGGTCACAATCACCCAGGAAGGTCTCCGGAAGCATGTGCCCTGAGACAGATGCTCCTGAGAAAACCACCACAGAAGAGAATCTCTTGTCGACTGATCTAGATCTATCCTCTGAGATAGATCTGCATAGTCCCCGTTCCATTGCCTGAACATGCATAACTGCAGAGCTCTCAAATGGAATCGAGCAAAGGGAATGATGTCCATGGCAGCAACCATCAGACCAATTGCCTCCATATATTGAGCCACTGATGGCCTAACAGTAGACTGAAGAGAGAGGCAAGAGGAAAGAATTTTGGCTTTTCTGACCTCCGTCAGAAATATTTTCATTGATAGGGAATCTATTATAGTCCCTAAGAAAACAACCCTTGTAGCTGGAACAAGGGAACTCTTTTTCAGATTCACTTTCCATCTGTGGGAACGTAGAAAAGACAACAAGATCTTTGTGTGAGATTTTGCTTGTTGAAAAGATGGCGCCTGAACCAGAATGTCGTCCAAATAGGGCGCCACAGCAATTCCCCGAGACCGAATCACTGCCAAAAGAGCCCCCAAAATATTTGAGAAAATTCTGAGAGCTGTGGCAAGGCCAAATGGAAGAGACACAAACTGAAAGTGTCTGTCCAGAAAAGCAAATCTCAGAAATTTGCGATGATCCCTGTGAATGGGAACATGAAGGTACGCATCCTTCAGGTCTATGGTTGTCATGAACTGACCTTCTTGCACTGAGGGAAGAATGGAACGTATAGTCTCCATCTTGAAGGATGGTACTCTGAGAAACTTGTTTAGACACTTTAGATCTCCTTTTCGGGAACCACAAACAGATTTGAATAGAAACCTAGACACCGGAACTATAACTCCCAGGGAGGAAAGATCCTGAACACATTTCAAGAACGCTTCTCTTTTTGTCTGGTCTACAGACAAACTTGAGAGGTGAAACCTGCACCTGGGAGGAAAGGTTTTGAATTCCAATTTGTAACCCTGAGATACTATGTCCTCAGCCCAGGGATCTGGGACATCCCGTAACCAATCTTGAGAAAACTGAGAAAGTCTGCCCCCCACCTGATCCGATCCCGGATTGGGGGCAAACCCCTCATGCTGATTTGGAGTCAGCTGAGGGTTTGTTAGACTGCTGCCCCTTGTTCCAAAACTGATTGGGTTTCCAAGCAGACTGGGACTGTTCCTGCTTGGAATTAGGGGAAGACTTTCCTCTGAAGCTACGAAAGGAACGAAAATTACTCTAACGTTCCTTAGGTCTATTCGTCTTATCCTGCGGTAGGAAAGACCCTTTCCCACCCGTAATATCAGAAATTATTTCTGCCAGACCAGGTCCGAACAAGGTCTTGCCCTTGTAAGGAATTCGCCAAAAGCTTGACCTTAGAGAAAACATTCCTAGACCAAGATTTTAACCACAATGTCCTACAAGCAAGAACAGCAAAACTAGAAGTTTTTGCTCCCAGTCGCACAACCTACAGAATAGCATCCAAAATAAAGGAATTGGCTAGTTTAAGAGCCTAAATCCTGTCTTGGATCTCATCCAAAGGAGTTGCCACCTGAAGAGAATCAGACAAAGCACAAAGCAATAGGATGCAGCACTTGGAAATACACACCGCAGGTTGCCATTGGAGACGTAAGTGAACATATATTTTCTTCAAAAAAGCTTCCAGCTTCTTGTCCATAGGGTCTTTAAAAGAGCAACTATCCTCAATAGGAATAGTAGTTCTCTTAGCCAAGGTAGATATAGCTCCTTCCTTAGGTACCGTGTGCCATGTTTCCTTAATAGAATCTGCAACCGGAAACATCTTCTTGAAAATAGGAGATGGGGAAAAGGATACTCACGGCTTCTCCCATTCCTGTGTAATAATCTCTATAGCACGGTCTGGCACGGGAAAAACCTCCTTAGAAGAAGGAACATAAAAGTAACTATTAAGTTTATTAGATTTCTTAGGGTGGACAACTACAGGTGTCTCTGAGTCATCCAAAGTAGCCCAAACCTCCTTTAACAGTACCCGGAGGTGTTCAAGCTTGAATCTGAAGGATACCACCTCAGCGTCAAATGAAGGAATTACACTGTCCGAGTCTGAGATTTCACCCTTTAGGAGTAAGAACCATTTGAGAAGCATTGCTGGAGTCAGAAACCTTGCTCTCTGAATATCTAAGTTTCCTCTTGCGTGTCCCCTTTAACATTGGAAAGGAAGCTTAAGCAATAGATACTGCTGAAGAAACCTGGGCAGCAATTTCTGCTTTTAGATATACTCCCCCAGGAGTTATAGAGGAACCGCAGGGCACAGCATGTGACATCATTGAGGCTTGGGAACTTGCAGGAGAGGGCTGTGGTAAAAACAGCATCTTCCTGAGAGACCTTAGCTCAGTACCAAAAAACTTATTTTTACTTTGCAAAGTTTTCTTAACACATGAGGAACAGAACTGCATGGGGGTAGCAATTTGTGCTTTAAGACATTAAACATGAATTCAGTTAAGCAAACTCCTGCTCCAAATCAGACATGGTCACGGATAACTATGTCTCACACTAACAAAAACTAAAAAAATGGAAATTAAATTATAATCTTAAATTCTTTAATTTTAATTATTCCCCTCAGTCTGTGAACTCCAGCTAGAGAAGTTCCCCACAGAGCAAAAGTGGTTTAGACAGAGTCACTAGTATGCGCTAACGGAAAACCCCCCAGGCAACTCTACACCTCAGACTCGACTGAGGTGCCTACCTTCCCTGAGCCGATGACAGGCAAACAACGGAAAAGACTACTCCCAGAGCAGAACTGCCGTAACTGCTCAGACGCTGCTCCTCAGTTCCGAGCGCTGCTAGAAATACAAACTCGCTGCGCCACAGGAAGGCTCGAAAACCTAGTTCCGCCCTTCCGCATAGAGAAGACACCTCCCCCTGAGCAGACAGTGCGGGAGAAAGTTGAGCATCGTAATAATGTGACTGTCACACAGCACTCCCCAATGCAGAGTCCTCTAGGATCATAATGAAAAAACACATTCTATCATTGCCATCCTAAAATATACAGAGCCCAGAATAATAGTATTAACTCCTCTCTAGTTAAACGGTCTCACACATGCTAAATAGTGCCTGCCTCATGCCTTTTAGTATAATCCAGATCCCAGGAAAAAGTAAGTCCCATTGAAAAATGCAGGGCACCTAAAAGGGGATACCTGGGACTGAACCAGGAACCTCTTGATCCCTTTTAGTGCATAATCTCCCCACCTGGAAGAAAAAGCACTTACCTGGTAAACTTGCTGTCCGGCATGTAGACAGTCCACAAGGTATGAGATGACACAGTTCCTCACAGAGACCTGTTATAGAGAAAGAGGAGTAGCCAACTCTGGCTTTCTATACCAGGGCAGCAAAATGTTAGGAAAACGCAGCAAGGCCCACCTTATAAGTTCCTAACTGTTTAAATCCACCACTGCCCTTACTAAAGAGACTAATGAGGAGTACGGCTAGACCCAATCCTTGAAAAAGGGAAATGAACAGAGTAACCTACTCTGTTCTAAAATAATAAAATCTTGATTGAAGTGAAATAAATCCAATTTCTTCAGATACCAAAACTTCACCTCCTTGCGCCAAAGAGAATGACTGGGGTTTGTTGGGAAGGTGAGTGATACTTAACAGCTTGGCTGTGGTGCTCTTTGCCTCCCCCTGCTGGCCAGGAGTGATATCCCCAACAGTAGTTAATGATGCAGTGGACTCACCATATCTTAGGAAAGAAAGCAGAAATCTGTCCTTTCAAAGAACTGGCAAATACACCTTTATCTAAATCATCCTGCAAAGATTGAAGAAGTCTAGGAACTCTAAAAGAATGCCAGGAATAATCATGATTGGAACACCACGAAATATAAGTTTTCCCAAACATTGTGATACATTTTCCTAAAAACAGGCTTGCAAGCCTGAATCATAGTGTTAATCACAGAGTCAGATAATTCTCTATGACTGAGAACTAAGCGTTCAATTTCCATGCCATCAAGTGTAGACACACAGGGGCCAATTTAACAGGGGCCAAATGGCCCTGAATGCAACTGTTGTCGCGCGAGCCTTCATGCTCTTAAGACCGCTGCTTCATAACTTGTCAGCCGCCTCTGAGGTGGCGGACAGAAATTTACCGGTTCTCATACGATTGGGTTGATTGACACCCCCTGCTTGTGTAATGTTAAATGCCGACAGCGCATGCTGTCAGCATTTAGCGATGCAGGGCGGACATGATTCGCTATAGCGAATCATGTCCGCCCTGGGTATGATAAATCTTTCCCTTTAGATCAAGATAGAAGGGACCTTGAGACAGAAGGTCCGGCCTTAGAGGAAGAGGCCATGGTGGGCAACTGGACATTCGGACCAGATCCGCGTACCAAATCCTGTAAGGCCAAGCTGGGGCTATTAGGATTACAAATGACTGTTCCTACTTTATCTTGAAAATCACTCTGGAGAGTAGGGACAGAGTGGGATATATATAAGCAGGCTGGAAAGACCAAAGAAATGCGAGAGCATCCAATACATTTGCCTGAGTATCCCTGGACCTTGCACAAAGGTACCTGGGAAGGTTGTTGTTCAAACAAAAGGCCATGAAATCTATTTCTAGTAGGCACCAGTGTTTTACAATCAGAATACATCTTGGTGGAGAGACCACTCTTCTGGCTCTAGGGACTGACGACTGAGGTAGTTTACCCCCAAGTTGTCTGCACCTGGGATGTAAATCAAAGTGATGAGGCATGAATTGGTTTCTGCCTAAGTGAGAATTTGAGATACTTCTATCATGTCTAGGGAACTGCAAGTTCACCATAGATGATTGACATAAGCTACTGCCGTAACACGGTCTGTCTGAAAAAAAGAGAAAAGGCTCCCTTTTCAATAGGGGCCAAGCCTTAAGGGCCCTGAAGAGTGCACAGAGTTGATTGGTAATCTTGCCTCCCGAGTGATTCCAAACTCCTTGTGCTGTCAGAGTCCCCCAGACAGCTCTCCAACCTGAAAGATTTGCATCTGTGTTGATCACAGACCAGGTAGGATAAGCAAAAAAGCCACCTGAATAACAGACTGGTGATTCAGCCATCAAGTAAGGGAGAGGTGCCTCTAAGAATATCTCCTAAGATATCAGAGTATAATCCTTTCCCCAATGGGGCAGCATACAAAGCTGAAGAGGTCTCATAAGAAATTGAGCAAATGGAGTTTTGTCCGTAGCTGCAATCATGAGGCCTAGTATTTCTATACACAGAGCCACTGAAGGGAATGAGAGAGACTAAAGGTTCGGGCAAGCTATCAATTTTATTTGTCTCTTTTCTGTCAGGGAAAGAGTCATGGCACACTGAATCTATCTGGAAACCTAAAAAGGTGACCTTTGCCTGAGGAATCAAGGAACTTTTTGGTAAATTGATTCTCAAACCATGTCTTTTAAGAAAACATAATTTATGCTTACCTGATAAATTCCTTTCTCCTGTAGTGTGGTCAGTCCACGGGTCATCATTACTTCTGGGATATTAACTCCTCCCCAACAGGAAGTGCAAGAGGATCACCCAGCAGAGCTGCTATATAGCTCCTCCCCTCTACGTCACACCCAGTCATTCGACCAAGAACCAACGAGAAAGGAGAAGCTAAAGGGTGCAGTGGTGACTGGAGTATAATTTAAAAATTTAGACCTGCCATAAAAAACAGGGCGGGCCGTGGACTGACCACACTACAGGAGAAAGGAATTTATCAGGTAAGCATAAATTATGTTTTCTCCTGTTAAGTGTGGTCAGTCCACGGGTCATCATTACTTCTGGGATACCAATACCAAAGCAAAAGTACACGGATGACGGGAGGGACAGGCAGGATCTTTATACAGAAGGAACCACTGCCTGAAGAACCTTTCTCCCAAAAATAGCCTCCGAAGAAGCAAAAGTGTCAAATTTGTAAAATTTGGAAAAAGTATGAAGCGAAGACCAAGTTGCAGCCTTGCAAATCTGTTCAACAGAGGCCTCATTCTTAAAGGCCCAAGTGGAAGCCACAGCTCTAGTGGAATGAGCTGTAATTCTTTCAGGAGGCTGCTGTCCAGCAGTCTCATAAGCTAAACGTATTATGCTACGAAGCCAAAAAGAGAGAGAGGTAGCAGAAGCTTTTTGACCTCTCCTCTGACCAGAATAAACGACAAACAGGGAAGACGTTTGTCAAAAGTCTTTAGTTGCCTGTAAATAGAATTTTAGGGCACGAACTACATCCAGATTGTGCAGAAGACGTTCCTTCTTTGAAGAAGGATTTGGACACAAGGATGGAACAACAATCTCTTGATTGATATTCCTGTTAGTGACTACCTTAGGTAAGAACCCAGGTTTAGTACGCAGAACTACCTTATCCGAGTGAAAAATCAGATAAGGAGAATCACAATGTAAGGCTGATAACTCAGAGACTCTACGAGCCGAGGAAATAGTCATTAAAAACAGAACTTTCCAAGATAACAACTTTATATCAATGGAATGGAGGGGTTCAAACGGAACGCCCTGTAAAACGTTAAGAACAAGGTTTAAACTCCATGGCGGAGCAACAGTTTTAAACACAGGCTTAATCCTGGCCAAAGCCTGACAAAAAGCCTGAACGTCTGGAACTTCTGACAGACATTTGTGTAACAGAATGGACAGAGCTGAGATCTGTCCCTTTAAGGAACTAGCGGATAAACCCTTTTCTAAACCTTCTTGTAGAAAAGACAAAATCCTAGGAATCCTAACCTTACTCCAAGAGTAACCTTTGGATTCACACCAATATAGGTATTTACGCCATATCTTATGGTAAATCTTTCTGGTAACAGGCTTCCTAGCCTGTATTAAGGTATCAATTACTGACTCAGAAAATCCACGTTTTGATAAAATCAAGCGTTCAATTTCCAGGCAGTCAGCTTCAGAGAAATTAGATTTTGATGTTTGAAGGGACCCTGAACCAGAAGGTCCTGTCTCAGAGGCAGAGACCAAGGTGGACAGGATGACATGTCCACTAGATCTGCATACCAGGTCCTGCGTGGCCACGCAGGCGCTATTAGAATCACTGATGCTTTCTCCTGTTTGATCCTGGCAATCAATCGAGGAAGCATCGGGAAGGGTGGGAACACATAAGCCTTCCCGAAGGTCCAAGGTGCTGTCAAAGCATCCACCAGGGCCGCTCCCGGATCCCTGGATCTGGACCCGTAACAAGGAAGCTTGGCGTTCTGCCGAGACGCCATGAGATCTATTTCTGGTTTGCCCCAACGTCGAAGTATTTGGGCAAAGACTTCCGGATGAAGTTCCCACTCCCCCGGATGAAAAGTCTGACGACTTAGGAAATCCGCCTCCCAGTTCTCCACTCCCGGAATGTGGATTGCTGATAGGTGGCAAGAGTGAGACTCTGCCCAGCGAATTATCTTTGATACTTCCATCATCGCTAGGGAGCTTCTTGTCCCTCCTTGATGGTTGATGTAAGCTACAGTCGTGATGTTGTCCGACTGAAACCTGATGAACCCCCGCGTTGTTAACTGGGGCCAAGCCAGAAGGGCATTGATAACTGCTCTCAATTCCAGAATGTTTATTGGCAGGAGACTCTCCTCCTGAGTCCAAGATCCCTGAGCCTTCAGGGAATTCCAGACAGCGCCCCAACCTAGCAGGCTGGCGTCTGTTGCTATTGGGCTCCACTTTGGCTTTAGCACATATAGCACAGAGATATTCCTCTGAGTCAGACATGTTAAACACACTAGCAAATAAACCAGCAACTTGGAAATACTTTTCAATTTAATTTTCAATAGTATGAAAAAACGTACTGTGCCTTTAAGAAGCACAGAAAGTTATGACAGTTGAGTAACAATGAAACTGATAAACTATAATCAAATTCTTTCCGGTAAAAATACAAATTTAGCAAAGGATTGCCCCCATTAGCAATGGATAACTAACCCTTAAATAGCAGAAAAAATATACAGAATATAACGTTTTTTATCACAGTCAAGCACTATCTCACAGGTTTGCTGTGAGTGATTACCTCCCTCAAAATAGCTTTTGAAGACCCTTGAGCTCTGTAGAGACGAACCGGATCATGCAGGGAAGAAAAACAGACTTGTGACTGAATTCCTGATGCGTAGTAAAAGCGCCAAATTAAGCCCCTCCCCCTCACACACAACAGTGAGGGAGATCAGTAAACTGTCATAAACTAAATAAAATGCCCGCCAAGTGGATAATTAGTGCCCAACACAATTTTTCACCCAGTACCTCAGAAAATTAAACGATTTAACATGCCAGCAAAACGTTTAACCTCAAGTAAATAAATTGTCACAGAAACCTACTGCTAGTCGTTCTCACTGCAATATAGGCTAAGGTTTATTCATACAGTATCATTCCAGTGAAGTGCCATTCCCCAGAATACTGAAGTGAAAATATACATACATGACAGCCTGATACCAGTTGCTACTACTGCATTTAAGGCTGAACTTACTTTATATAGGTATTTGCAGTATTTTCTAGTCAATTCCATTCTCAGAAAATAATATGCTGCTACATACCTCTTTGCAGGTGAACCTGCCCGCTGTCCCCTGATCTGAAGTTTACCTCACCCCTCAGATGGCCGAGAACAGCAACATGATCTTAACTACTCCGGTTAAAATCATACAGAAACTCAGGTAGATTCTTCTTCAAATTCTCCCTGAGAATAAACAACACACTCCGGTGCTGTTTTAAAATAACAAACTTTTGATTGAAGTCATAAAAACTAAGTATAATCACCACAGTCCTCTCACACATCCTATCTATTAGTTGGGTGCAAGAGAATGACTGGGTGTGACGTAGAGGGGAGGAGCTATATAGCAGCTCTGCTGGGTGATCCTCTTGCACTTCCTGTTGGGGAGGAGTTAATATCCCAGAAGTAATGATGACCCGTGGACTGACCACACTTAACAGGAGAAACAATAGTTTTGTGTGAGATTCTGCTAAATGGGAAGATTGAGCGAGTACCAAGATATCGTCCAGGTAAGGAAATACTACAATACCCTGAACACTGATTACAGATACAAGGGCAGAGAAACTGGTAATGTTCTGGGTAAAATGGGATGTGAAGGTAAGCATTCTGTAAATCTACTGTTGACATAAAGTGACCTTATTGAACAAAAGGCAGAATAGTCCTGATAGTTTCCATTTTGAAAGTTGGTATTCTTACAAATTTGTTTAGAGTTTTCAGATCCAGAATTGGTCTGAAAGTATGTTCCTTCTTTGGTACAATGAAGAAATTTGAATACAATCCCATCCCCTGTTCCTGCAAAAGAACTGGAACAATCACTCCCATATATTCCAGATCTGAGACAGTTTGTAGAAAAGACTGAGCTTTTATTGGATGTTTTGGAATATGGTTGAGAAAGAACCTTCCTGTGGAAGGTCTTAATTTTAATCCAATTCAATATCCCTGAGAAGTAATGTTTTGAATCCAGGGATTTTGGACAGATTGTAACAAAGCTTTCTGAAAAAAGGTTTAGTCTGTCCCCTACTAGTAATACTGGGTTGGGGCGTACGTTCATACAGTCTTAGATGCTGGATTAGATTTCTTATTCTGTTTGGATTTATTCCAATTTGAAGTGGGTCTCCAGACCGAGCCAGAAGGTTTAAGGGAGGAGTCCGTTTTCTGTTCTCTACTCCGACGAAAGGAATGGAAACTTTTAGAAGCATTAAAATTTTCCTTTTGACTTTTTATCTTGAGGAAGAAAAGCTCCTTTACCTCCAGTAATAGTAGAAATAATAGAATCCATTTGAGACCCAAACAATTTGTTTCCTTGGAAAGAAAAGGACAGTAATCAAGTTTTAGACACCATGTTAGCATTCTAGGATTGAAGTCAGAGGGGTCTTATGGTGAGTATACACATGCTTTTGATGTTAATTTTCATATCAAATACCGCATCTCAAATAAAATTTGCATTTTGAAGTAAATTCAATGAATGGTTATCCAGTAAATAGAAGCAGCAGCCACGTCAGCTATAGCTGGTCTTAGTATATAGCCATTATGTAGAAATGCCCTTTTTAGATGAGATTCAAGTTTTGTATCTAAAGGGTCTTTAAAAGAAGTACCTTTCCTTCTAGAAGAATAGTAGTGCATTTAGCTAGAGTGGAAATTGCCCCGTCAACTTTGGGAACCGTTTCCCACAACTCTAAGTTAGCAGCAGGAAGGATATAGGTTTTTAAACCTTGTAGAAGCGTTAAAAGATACACCTGGCAG